>NC_134397.1:248225639-248502444 GCF_050003625.1 Haematobia irritans | reverse complement strand
ACACCGTAGCCATCACTAAGTGAAGGTGAATGATAGAAATCTTATTATGCAATGCAAAGAAGAGCATCAGCTGCATATGAAGAGCATACAATCTATATACCCTTCAACTTCATCAGTATCAGAAACTCAAAAGAGATACATATACAAATACACTCTCGTTGTTCTCTCGTTGTTTTATTTTTGTGCTCATACATATTCACATATTTATAAGTCGGGGGAAACAAGGTGTCTACGCTCAGAGACTCCTAAAGTTGTTGTTTTTTTTTTTTTTTTCTATGCAAAAGCCCAACCATACACCCACTATCTCTAGTCCTTGTTGTTGTTATTCTAGAGATTTTTCTACATTGTATTGAAGGCACAAAAACAAAACAAAAGGAGTAGAAACTAACATTTAAGAGTTCATTGCCGTCGATGCAGGCTCTGATGCCTACATTCATTATTAATGACAAACATAAAAAAATAGAAAAAAAAATTGGAACAAAAAAGCCTCCTGTAAGACTTCCACATGTATACAACGACAACAACAAAAAAGGAAACATCAATATACACTTAGTGACAGCAACAACAGCAACGGAGACAGTGGCTTTAGCAACAATGGGACGTCAACTACCTATCTAAGCTCCAATGGCCCACGAGGTGATGAGGTGTGGTGGGGTAGGACACCATTTCATTCCAAGCATTTATATCAACAACACCGTTTTGCTTACAAGTTGGATGCAAGAGTGTCATAATATTTACTGCAAGCAAACTTTTTTTGTAAGATTACAAGACACTCAGTCACCCACTAGAGAGACAAAAATAGTCAAGTCCCTGGATGGACAAGATAGCAAAAATAGTAGAAGGAGCGCATAGAAAATTCAAGTCTCTCAAGGCTGGTGTGAATATATTCAACAATGTACACATACAAAAATTTAGAATGTAGACACTGCCCCGCCCCCTCCCCGGCCTTCATTTGTTTGTAATACCCAAAATGATTTTACCGACTCTAGCTAACATCATCAGCTTTGGTTCTTCTTATTCTTGGTCGTCGTGTTTTTCTCTATCATTATCTTCTCAGGTTGTTCGCCACATTTGTTCTTGTTGTTTTTGTTATTCTTTATTTTGTCATAGGGAAATCATTAAACTTGGAACGGCTGTTATAGTCCAAGAGCCCTAAACAACTTTACGTAATGTTTTTTTTTCGTGTATATATAGGAAAAGACATTGAAGGCAATGTGTATGTGTATGCTCCTTACAAGTAGACTTCAAAATTTTCTTTTAGAATGAATTCTCCTAAGATGGCTCTGTTTACATTCGCACACACATTCTTACGACAACATTCACCTTCATATATGCATACATGCTTTGTCTCTTATATCCACTCACCAAAAATATGTTCTTCTCTAGAACTTTTACCGGTTACCGGCGACAAATTATTCTTTCAATAAAAATCAAAAAAGACTTGAAAGTCGGTCGAACGAGGGGGAGTTGAAGAAGGAAAAAGTTGGTATAAGAAATACAACTTCTTCTGAATTAGTGAACGGGTAGTTACAAAAAATCAATTGTGTGTAATATAGCAGATAGTGAGAGAGCGAGAGATAAAGAGGGAGGGAGAGTATATATTTATGATAAAGATGAAATGCATCTATTGTATTTTCTTTCCAATATTTTATAAAAAATTTTTTTGTCAAAATTTTATTTCTATAGAATTTTTTTTTCAAAATTTTATTTCTATAGAAAATTTTCTCAAACTTTTATTTCTATAGAAATTTTTGTCAAAATTTTATTTCTATAGAAAATTTTGTCAACATTTTATTTCTATAGAAAATTTTGTCAAAATTTTATTTCTATAGAAAATTTTGTCAAAATTTTATTTCTATAGAAAATTTTAGTTCTATAGAAAATTTTGTCAAAATTTTATTGCTTTAGAAAATTTTGTCAAAATTTTATTGCTATAGAAAATTTTGTCCAAAACTGTATTTCTATAGAAAATTTTGTCAAAATTTTATTTCTATAGAAAATTTTGTCAAAATTTTATTTCTATAAAAAATTTTGTAAACATTTTATTTCTATAGAAAATTTTCTCAAAATTTTATTTCTATAGAAATGTTTGTCAAACTTTTATTTCTATAGAAATTTTTGTAAACATTTTATTTCTAGGTTAGGTTAGGTTACGTTATGTGGCAGCCCTATGTATCAGGCTCACTTAGACTATTCAGTCCATTGTGATACCACAGTGGTGAATTTCTCTCTTACACACAAAAAAAATATTTTCTGATTCAATCACGAAATTAATTGATCCAATTAATTTTTTAATTGAAATGTCTTCAATCACAGAAATGATAGTATCAATTAAAAAATTAATTGACAGTCAATTAAAAAATTAATTGATCCAATTAAATATTTAATTGATACTATTAATTTGTGTGATTGATTTTTATTTCAATTAAAAAATTTGTTGAATCAATTAAGTTTTTAATTGAATATTTTTTAAAACTCAATTAAGATTTTAATTGGAAAAATTTTCGTGAAATTTTTTTCTGTGTATCACTGAGTGCTGCCCGATTCCATGTTAAGCTCAATGACAAGGGACCTCCTTTTTATAGCCGAGTCCGAACGGCGTTCCACATTCCAGTGAAACCACTTAGAGAAGTTTTGAAACCCTCAGAAATGTCACCAGCATTACTGAGGTGGGATAATCCACCGCTGAAAAACTTTTTGGTGTTCGGTCGTAGCCGGAATCGAACCCACGACCTTGTGTATGCAAGGCGGGCATGCTAATCATTGCACCAAGGTGGCTCCCTCTATTTCGATAGAAAATGTAAAAATTTTATTCTATAGAAAATTTTGTAACAATTTTATTTCTATAGAAAATTTTATCAAAATTTTATTTCTATAGAAAATTTTGCCAACATTTTATTTCTATAGAAATTTTTTTTTCAATATTTTATTTCTATAGAAAAGTTTGTTAATTTTTCTATAAAAAATTTTGTCAACATTTTATTTCTATATTAAATTTGTGCAATATTTTATTTCTATAGAAATTTTTGTCAATATTTTATTTCTATAGTCAATTTTGTCAAAATTTTATTTCTATAGAAAAGTTTGTTAATTTTTTATTTCTATAGAAAATTTTGTCAAAATTTTATTTCTATATTAAATTTGTGCAATATTTAATTTCTATAGAAAATTGTATCAAAATTTTGTCAAAATATTATTTCTGTAAAAATGTTGGAGAATAATTCTTTGCAAAATCTACCAAAACATCAAGAATTCTACCATTCTACTAATCCATCAAACTGTAAAAAATCTACCATTTTTGGAAGAATTCAAACAAATGTGGACAACTTGAACAAACCTTTATGTGGCAGTCAAATGTTCATGCAATATGAATATATGCTGGTCCCACTTCACTTCAAGATTGTTTAAATCTTGTGATGTGAAGTGAACTACGACGTGGTTTGAATTCACCATACCATCGATGACCACTGGTGTTTGACGGAACCTCATCACCAAAAATTTAATTAAATTCAACCATGTATTGTTTTTGACTTAATACACGCTGAAAGTTGTAAAAAAAAGTTCCACTAAAATGTTCACGTTTTAATTCCATTTTTTGTTTTTTGTTTTTTTTTTTTTTTTTTTTTTTTTTTTGGCAAGATGAACATTTTAAGTTGTTATAAATAGCACAAATAGGGTTCGTATTGAGAAAATTTGTTATATAAATACAATTTTGAGAAAATTTCCTATAGAAATAAAAGTTTAAGAAAAACAAGTAAGTAAAGTAGAAAGTCGGGCGGGGCCGACTATATCATACCCTAAACCACCATTACAGAAATGTTTCTATAGAAAAAAAATTTTGACAATAAATTCTATAGAAATAAAATTTTGAGAAAAAATTCCACAGTAATAAAATTTTGAGAAAATTTTTTTATAGAAATAATATTTTGAAAAAAATTTCTATTGAAATACAATTTTGACAAAATGTTCTATAGAAATAAAATGTTGACAAATTGCCACTACACTGAAAAAACAGTGAACCCACCAGGAAGAAAAGTTTCGGTTAATTTTAGAAAATTTTGAACATTTGTAGAAAATTTTAACTAAACAGTATTACAAACGTTGACATCACGCCGATGTCATAAAAATAAGTAAATATTTTTCGACAAATTCAAGAAAATTTATTAGACATAACTAAGTTTTTTCACTTGTTAAAGAAAATTTTGTAGTTTGAAGGAAAAACTTGGAGTTCAAAATTGCAAGAATGTCTTTAGTGATATACGAAGTTCATGATGGACGCATTTTTGGTAAAATTTACAAATTTAAAGAAATTCTGAACTATTTTGTGGAAGGTACGAATTTAGTTAATCATTATGCTTCATTTGAGTTCATTTTTTTTCTCGGTTTTAGTTAATTTAACTAACGTAAACAAAAAATTATTAGAGTAAAGGAAACTTTCTCCAAACATAATAATTCCATGAACTAAAATAAAGTTAAATTGGCTTTAGTGAAATAGAGAGTTCACTTTTTTTTGAGTGTAATATTGAGCCTATTATTAAAAAAGAGAAAATCATTAAATTAGTGTGGGTAATAAATACAAATTTGTAAAAATCTAGCAATATTGTTATGTAAGAGCTACAAGTATGTATAAGTACGATCGGCTAGTACATCAAAATTTGAAATTTGAGTAACATTGGTTAATAAATAAGAGTACTATGGCCAAATTTGGGAAAATCGAGCGATGCATATATATGGAAGCTATATCTAAATCTGAACCAATTTGCATAATATTTTGCGGGTTTGATTAATACCACAAAAGGTTACCTTGTGCAAGATTTGAGTAAGATCAGTTAAGAAATAAGTCCTGTATGGTCAAACATAAGGTTATTAGGGGCGAATTTTTCAAAATCGGGTAATACATATATGGGAGCTATATCTACATCTGAACCGATTTCGATGAAATTTTGCACATATAGTTAGTACTATAGAGGACTGGATCTAGCCAACTTTTAGTAAGATCGGTTAATAAATTAGGGTTCTATGGCCAAATTTGGGAAAATCGGGCTATACATATATATGGGAGCTATATCTAAATCTGAACCGATTTCGATGATTTTTTGCACATATAGTTAGTGCTATAGAGGACTACATTTAGCCAAATTTGGGTAAGATCGGTTGATAAATAAGGGTTTTATGGCCAAATTTAGAAAAATCGGGCGGTACATATATATGGGTGCTATAGCTAAATCTGAACCGATTTCGATGATTTTTTGCACATATAGTTAGTGCTATAGAAGATTATATTTAGCCAACTTTGAGTAAGATCGGTTGATAAATAAAGGTTTTGTGGCCAAATTTGGGAAAATCGGGCGATACATATATATGAGAGCTATATCTAAATCTGAACCGGTTTGGATGAAATTTTACAGACTTGAAGGGCGAAGGAAAAGATTACCTTTTGCCAAATTTGGTGACGATCCGTTTTAAAAAACGCGCAACTTGACCCCATTTGTCGAAATCGGGCGATACATATATATGGGAGCTATATCTAAATTTGATCCGATTTCTTCCAAATTAAATAGCGTTCGTCCTTGTGCCCAAAAACCTCCCTGTACCAAATTTCATCAAAATCGGTTAATAATTGCGACCGGAATCCTGTGAACAACAAATACATGGACAGACGGACGGACACCAAGCGCTAGATCGACTCAGGAGGTGATTCTGAGTCGATCGGTATATATTTTATGGGGTCTAAAATCAATATTTCTGGTAGGCACATTTTTTGGCAGATCAAACTTATTATACCCTGACCACCATGTGGTTTAGGGTATAAAAATTGACAAAATTGTCTTAGAAAAAAAAATTGACAAAATTTTCTATAGAATTAAAATTTGGCAAAATTTTCTATAGAAATAAAATTTTGACAAAATTGTCTATAGAAATAAAACTTTGATAAAATTGTCTATTGAAATAAAATTTTAACAAAACTTTTCCAGAAACAAGATTTTGGAAAAATTTTCTATAGAAATAATCTTTTGAAAAAATTTTCTATAGAAATAAAATTTTTCAAAATTTTGACAAGACTCTTGTCAAAATTTTATTCTATACAAAATGTCGTCAAAAATTCATTTCTATCGAAAATTTTGTCAAAATTGTAATTCTGTAGAAAATTTTGTCAAAATTTTATTTCTATAGAAAATTTTTTCAAAATTTTATTTCTATAGAAAATTTTTCAAAATTTTATTTCTATGGAAAATTTTTTCAATTTTTTTTCTGTAAAAGTTTTGTTAAAATTTTCTATGAAAATAAAATTTTGACAAAATTACCTCTTGAAATAAAATTTTGACAAAATTTTCTATAGAAATAAAATTTTGACAAAATTTTCTATAGAAATAAAATTTTGACAAAATTTTCTATAGAAATAAAAGTTTGACAAAGTATTCTATAGAAATAAAATATTGAAAAATTTTCTATAAAAATAAAATTTTGACAAAATTTTCGATAGAAATAAAAATTTGACATGTTTTATGGAATAAAATGTTGACAAGATTTTTTATTGAAATAAAATTTTGACAAAATTTTCCATTGAAATAAAATGTTGACAAAATTGTCTATAGTAATAAAATGTTGACAAAATTTTCTATAGAAATAAAATTTTGCCGACATTTTCTATAAAAATAAATTTTTGCAAAAATTTTCTATAAAATTAAAATTTTGCAAAAATTGTCTATAGAAATAAAATGTTGACAAAACTGTCATTATAGCTTACATAGCCCCTCTCTATATCTCTCAATGTGTACATTTGTGAGCTTTCCCATTTGCTTTCTTTAATACAAAATTTCGTCACCTTCCCTCATATGGCAACCCCTTCTGATTTTCTATTTAAAAAAGAAAATTCAATGTAAATATTTTGCCTTAGCTGTTGACTATAAAAGTTTTATTTTTGCTTTTTTTTTTTGTTTTTTTTTTTATTTTTTTGTCAAAAATCCCCTTCAAGACAATGCTGAGTTGTCTACCGTAAGAGTATGCATGTGTAAGTGCAATGTGGTATAGGTATGGGTTATGAGTATCGGTATCATTTTCAACAGAAATTACCTTACAAGGATACACTTAAACTTTTGCAAACAACTGAGTTTAGTATGAGACAAACACACATACAAATATGCATGTCAGTGTATGTGTGAGTATTTTGTTTTTTTTTTTTCGTTTCTTATTCTCCAAAACTCTTGTCTTTGGTGAAAGGTTTTTGTCTTTAAGTTGAGCTTTGTACTGTAGCCAGAGTAAGTGTGGGTGTGTGTGAAGGTGTGATTATGCCTTTACACTCGTCTCGACATCATGCGTCGTGTATAGCTAGCCGGATGGCTGGCTGGCATAATGCATGTTGTTGGCATTTTGTGTCAATTCATGCATGCATGGTTGCTAGTAACGTTTGTTACCATCCTCTGTTAGATGAAGGAAACCAAATGAAAACTCCCTTTTGGGTGAATTCCTTTTTGGCTGGCTTCTACTGGTTGAGCATCTCAAAAAAAGCTTAAAATTTCAACTCTTACATTGGACTTTATTCTAATACCGGCACGTGTGATAGTATGCGTGTATACCACGTATTTGGTTGTCCTGTCTGGCAATACGCTCATGCAATGTTGTCTATGTTTTTTCAAAAAAAAAAAAATCACTTTCAAGTTATACTAAATATTGCTTGCTTGAGCAAATTTTGTTAACGAAACGAGGAGAAAAAAATATATCGGAAAGTCTGTTGCATTTGTTAGTTGCGTGTTCTTTTTGTTGGCGATAGCAATGAAGGAATGAAATGAACATTGAGACACATGGTCTGTATGTTTTTGTCACATCTGTCGCTATTACTTGATGTTGTTAAGTCTGGCCATACCAGGAAGATAGAGAGAGGTTCTAGTAACAGTAACAGTGTTGCCAACTATTTCCAATGAAGATGTTTAAATTAGCCATTAATATGTTTTGCTTTTTTCAACAACACAGAAAAATTTTTTTTTAATTTCGATTAAATTCGTAGTTTCAATCATCAACGTCAATTATTAACTGATTTTATTAACATATCAATTGACTTTAGTAATAAATAAATTGATAGACTTAATTTTGGTTTTAATTAACGAATTCAATTTTAGTTGCATTAATTAAATTTTTAAATTGATTTTTTTTTAGTTGAAATTTGAGTTGAAACATTTTGGTGACATTGTTTTTTTTGTATAGGAGCGGTGTTGTGTTCGTAAAAAATTCGATCAGAACCGAAAGGCTATAAACAGTAATAAGAATAAAAAATCGAATTTTAAACTTTTTAGAAATTTTGAAAATAAATTTTTTAAATTAAAAGAAAAATGCAAAAGCCCAGATTTTGATATTTTTCAATATTCATGGAATAGATCGTGCAACATATTAAAATGGGGAAACGTCAACTTTTGACTGAGAGGGGATAATCCACAGCTAAAAAACTTGTTAGTATTCGGTCAAAATTGGAATTGAACCCAGCACCCTTTATATGTAAATTGGACATGCTAGCCTTTGTACCACTGTGGCTCCCAATGGCTTTATTCCATGCTCATTTTTCAAAATGAGTTGCATCACTTATCGTCAAATTTTCAGCTCACGGGAAACTTTTCTGCCACTTTGGCGTGGATTTCGATCAAATCTGGCCTTCACTTTTCGAATCGTTTCTCGTGTTGTTATCGTTTTTTTGCCTACATTTTTTGACACAACACTGTCAGTATAGTGGTAACAGGCAATGGTAGCAAATTGGAAGATGTATTCACATTTCACCACTGCGGTGTCACAATGGACTGAATAATAGTCCAAGGAAATCTGAAATAGCAGGTTGCCACAATAGCTTTTCACAATTTCAATAGATTCGACCATTATACTTTTCGCAAAATAAGAGCTTGTAATCTAGAGTATTTAACGATGAGATGCAACTGTCATAGAGATTGGTTGCAATGAGTCTTAGAGAGTTATATAAAAAAAATCACATTTGAGAGCAAGAGACAAACAGTTAATCTTTGGTATCATATACCAGGGTTGATAAAGTTGACACTTTTGTGCTTTTTTGATACAATTCGACTGCCAAAAGCACCGTAGCACGACCGTGAGCCATTCGGTACTTTTTCATCACAATTAATCTATATTGAGTTATTCTGCCCTAATTGTGAACGTTTCTCAGATATCAACTTTTTGAATAAATAAACATAGTCCAAAATGAGGGTATTTTAGTTTTTATTACACAATCTCAACATTTTTGAGAGACCCTGAGCCGGTTGCCACAGTTGGTAGAATTCTGCAAAAAATTGTAATTTGTTACTGTTTTGTAGTTTGGTAGAATTCTTGAATTTGGTACATATTGCAAGGAGGTATTTCTTAAAATTTTCAATATAAATAACATTTTGACAAAATTTTTTATAGAAATAAAATATTGAAAAAAAACTATAAGAATAAACTTTTTCCTATAGAAATAAAACTTTGATAAAATTTCGTATAGAATAAAAATTGAACAAAATTTTCTATGAAAATAAAATTTTGAAAAAATTTCCTATAGAAAAAATTTTATATAGGAATAAAATTTTGACAAAATTTCCTAAAGAAATAAAATTTTGATAAAATTTCCTAAAGAAATATAATTTTGACAAAATTTTCTGCAAAAAAAAAAAAATTCTATATAAATAAAATGTTCACAAAATTTTCGCAGAAATAATTTTTTTTTGCAGAAATAAAATGTTGACGAAATTTTCTATAGAAAAAAATTTGCAAAATAAGATTTTTTTAGTAAATCTAAAAAAATTGTGATCTACATTTAATTATACGTATACGTTTACAATAGTCTTTAGCACCTTTTGGCTTTGAAAAGTACTTTTTTAATACATTTTTAGTACTTTTTCGTCAACATCATTTATCATTCCTGTCATATACAATTCAAATACCACAGATTTTATGAGCGATTACCATAAGGGATTTACTATAACTAGAGAGCAAGACATATCGAGAGCAAGAGCGTAAAAGCTTTTGTTATTGCAAATAATCAGCATAGTATAGCAATCAGTGTTGCCATTTTGGTCCGATCGAACCAAAATTGCTCCAAAAAATTATTAATTTTTAAATTTGGTCCGATGGTCGGACCAAATAGAATTTGGTTGATCTTGGTCCATTTTCGTCAAATCTGAAATTTTTTCAAAATTTTCTGTAAAAATAAAATTTTGACATAAATTTCTATACAAATAAAATTTTAACAAAATTTTGTAAGAAATAAAATTTTGACAAAATTTTCTATAGAAATAAAAATTTGGCAAAAGATTCTATAGAAGTAAATTTTGACAAGAAATACAATTTTGACCAATATTCTTATAGAAATGAAATTTTGGCGAAATTTTCTAGAGAAATAAAGTTTAGGCAATTTTTTCTAGATAAAGTAAATTTTTGGCAACATTTTCTATAGAAAAAAAATGTTAACAAGAAATAAAATTTTGACAAATATTCCTATAGAAATTAAATTTTAACAAAAATTTTCTATCGAAATGAAATTTTGATAAAATTTTCTATAGAAACGAAATTTTGAATAAAATGTAAAATGTATAGAAATAAAATTTTGAAAAAAAAAATTCTATAGAACCAAAATTTTAATAAAATTTTCTATAGAAATAAAATTTTGACAAAATTTCCTATAGAAATAAAAGTTTGACAAAGTATTCTATAGAAATAAAATTTAAAAAAAAAAAAAATCTATAAAAATAAAAATTTGACAAAAGTTTCTATAGAAACAAGATTTTGGCAATATTTTCTATAGAAATAAAAAATTTCCTATAGAAATAAAAGTTTGACAAAGTATTCTGTAGAAATAAAATTTTGAAAAAAAAATTCTATAAAAATAAAAATTTGACAAAAGTTTCTATAGAAACAAGATTTTGGCAATATTTTCTATAAAAATGAAATTTTGAAAAAATTTTCTACAAAAATTAAATGTTAAGAAATTTTCTATCGAAATACAATTTTGACAAAATTTTCTATAGAAATAAAAACATTTGACAACATTTTCTATCGAAGTAAAATTTTGTGAAAATTTTAAACTTTTAAATGTTTTTGTTTGTTTTTTTTTTAATTCGGAAAAATGGTCTTCTTTTTTGGTCCAATTTTGAAAAATTTTGGTATAAAATAAAATTTCGTTGTGGAAATGCTATTAGCAATGACTCCTTAACACTGTAATGATTATTTAACATGATCTTTTCATGTAAATGCATTCTGTTAATACAATTTAATATTAGAAACATAAATGGGTAAATGAATATATACGTGAAATGAGAAATGGATAAATGAAAATTTAGAAATATTTTCCATTTAAAATATTTCCCTATGTTTTTATTTTGTAGTATCTCTGGTAAAGATATTTTAAATTCAATAGTGTCGTTCAGTATTTCTATATAGAATGTTTAAATTAAATTTAAAATGATTATATTGTATTGTACAAAAATTGAAGTTTATAACGTGAAATACCATTCAAATCCGGCTAAGATTTGTCCAATTAGATGGTTTTGCCTTAAAGGGATTTATAAGTTTATGCCCATATTCATAATAATTTACTGACAGTTTATGGAAAGAATTCATATGGTAATAGTAGGATTAAAGTTCACTTTAACTTTTATGAATATGGGGTTATATTTTTATAATTTTATAACTTTTCCTAGACATGAACAGTTAGTATTAAGATCTTCATAAGTCTTAGTGATTATTATTTATGTTATTCATTGTTGGCCTTCTGAAAAGACTACGCTTAGATTTGCTAGCGTATTTATTCTTGCACTCAATGTAGCTTACATAGTGCTTGCTTACATAGGCAGATAGTATTTGAGAGTAATTTACAAAACAAAACACAATTGAGAGCCAGAGACAAACAGTTATGATTTTTAGATTACAATTAAAATACAATAGAGTTTATGAGCGATTACCATAAGGGATTTACCATAACTAGAGACTAAGATATATTGAGAGCAAGGCTGAGAGTAATAGAATGTAATTTACAAAAAAAAAATCAGTTGCGAACCAGAAGAGACAAACAGTTATCATTTTTGGATAACAAATAAAACACAATAGAGTTTATGAGCGATTACCATAAGGGATTTACCATAATTAGAGACTATGTTAAGACATAATGAGAGCAAGAGATAAAGAGAGTTTCAATGACTCCAGAGTATTACATGATCATGATGTATTCTGTTAATACTATTTAACATTGATTTACATCGAAATATCTTTTTCCCATGCATTCAATAAAGTTGGTTTGCCTTAAGCGAACCATTAAGAAATACTGTCAATTTAAATTATTTCCATATGTCTTTATTTTGTGGCATCTCTGTGAAAGTGGGGATTTCAAATTCAATAGTATCGTCAAAATTTGTATGTATGGTAAATGTTTGCTAATAGTTTTCAACACTTTTCTTATTGTTTGCAATGATCTCATTTTTGTTTTTCTTTGGGTATGTAACTATAGATCTATCTGCCACATCAATATATCCTTCCTTCGTAAAGACCCATAGTTGCCAAAGTCTTTGCTCTTTTTCCTTAACCAAACGTTGTGTTTTTTTGTTAGTCTCAAATTTCATTATGTTGTCGGAGTGTGTGTGTGTGCGTGTGTGCATTTAAATGTTTGTCATGTAAATTTTTCCTGGTTCAAATGTGTCATTACTTAAATTGCCCTGGTTATGTTCGCAGTGAAGTTTTGTAATATGGTTGGGGTAGGGAGGGTTTCTATAGTTTCCCCATATATGAGGTGGCTCTATAACTTTTAAGGATAGTTTTTCAGTGTTTGTGTTGTTAAAGTGTTTTAATCTTTGCTCGTCCCCATTTTTTTTTGTCTTCCTTAACGACAACAACCATGGAAGGGTAAGGGAAATGTCTTGTGTTGGTGGGATTCTAATTTTTACAAGAAGACTGAGAAAAGTATCATGGCTTGAAGATGTGACGTTGCATACCGCACACTTTGTAAATTGTTTTACACTTGTCGGGAAAAATGTTGATATTGTGCGATGGTGCGAGTGATGTTGTTTTGTTGGTGCTATTGCTGCCACTGTTGTTTCATGTAAAAATGCCTTATCATTTAAATGCAATAACCAAACTATAAGTACACTTGCTACTTTTCAACTACTTTTTTCTGGAATATCATCATTGCCTTGGCCCAAACCACTACAGCCACCACCACCACCAAGTAGCTTCATTACAACACTCATACCAACTTTGCTACATCCTTTTAGTGATTTTAGTTGGGTTTCATTTTACTCACAATCTTTTTGAAGTTTCGAAGCATTTTCTCATTTAGCTTCTACTACTAGACAGGCTATGCCTGTCTACTACTAGAACTCTTTCCATGACTCTTATTTCCTTATTCGTTGTCGTTCGCTTTTTTTACGCTCTCTCCCCCTCTCTCTCTCTCTGTCTCACCATCTTTCTATCCTACTTTGTTGGTAAGTTGGTTTTCTATGTGGGAAAAGTTCATTTTAATTAAGTATAAATTACAGTTGTGCGTTGTGCGGGTGTCAAAATGGTACTCAAGCGATTAAAAAAAACCAACAACAAAACTGAAAAAAATACCACATCACAAAAACAAACAAAAAAACAAGAAAATCATACCAACGAATTTCTTCAAGACACATTGTATATTTGTTTAGGGTGTTGGTGTGTTGATTCTACTTTTGCTACTAGTGCCTCGGCATTATTGTTTTTCAAGCTCCTTATGGCAAACTTTCTCACAAACCCAAGAACCCATAAATTTATGACTAAGCATACCTACTTAGGGACACTATGCTCAAATTTTTGCTGCTAGCCTTATATACACAGTGTTTTGTATTTGAATAGGTAAACGATGTAAGGTAAATAAAGATATTAAAAATATTACTAAATTTATTCGGAATATAAAATAAATACGTTATGTATGCTTAAACTTA
Source organism: Haematobia irritans (assembly GCF_050003625.1). Lineage (NCBI taxonomy): Eukaryota > Metazoa > Arthropoda > Insecta > Diptera > Muscidae > Haematobia > Haematobia irritans. The sequence continues at coordinate 248,488,519 of NC_134397.1, read as the reverse complement.
TTCGAAATATTCAAGAGAGGCAAGTTTATAATTTTCGTCTTTTGAATATCGTAGTGAAGATAAATTTTCACTTATAATTATCCAATGCTAAAACTAGTAATATTATAAATTACAGAGATGTTGAAAATATGGCTACTGACTATAATCAGGGCAATATGATTATGAATGCTAATGCTCACACAAAACCTCATTACCAACCATAGAATGGAAATGGGAAATCACAAGAGAGTATATCCCAATATTTACTCCAGTGCTGCCGCTAGTGAAAAATTGAGTGAAGTAGATTTTGGAAAAAAGTGGAGTAGATTGAATAAAATTGAAGTAGTCCGTCTGCTGAAATCACGCTAACATCCGAACGAAAGAAGCTATCGACTTGAAACTTGGCACAAGTAGTTGTTATTGATGTAGGTCGGATGGTATTACAAATGGGCCATATCGGTCCACTTTTACGTATAGCCCCCATATAAACGGACCCACAAATTTGGCTTGCGGGGACTCTAAGAGAAGCAAATTTCATCCGATCCAGCTGAAATTTGGTACATGGCTTCAGCATACGATCTCTAGTGCCGCTAGGGAAAAATTGAGTGAAGTAGATTTTGGAAAAAAGTGGAGTAGATTGAATAAAATTGAAGTAGTCCGTCTGTTGAAATCACGCTAACATCCGAACGAAAGAAGCTATCGACTTGAAACTTGGCACAAGTAGTTGTTATTGATGTAGGTCGGATGGTATTACAAATGGGCAATATCGGTCCACTTTTACGTATAGCCCCCATATAAACGGACCCACAAATTTGGCTTGCGGGGACTCTAAGAGAAGCAAATTTCATCCGATCCAGCTGAAATTTGGTACATGGCTTCAGCATACGATCTCTAACAACCATGCAAAAATTGGTCCACATCGGTCCATAATTACATATAGCCCCCATATAAACTGATCCCCCGATTTGGCTTGCGGAGCCTCTAAGAGAACCAAATTTCATCCGATCCGGCTGAAATTTGGTACATGGTGTAAGTATATGGTCTCTAACAACTATGCAAAAATTGGTCCACATCGGTTAATAATTCAATGATTAAAACCGCTATGTTCATCGTAATTAAAGGAATAGGAAAAACAATTAGGTAATATGGGGAAAAATTTAAAAATTTGGAGCAGAACAAAAAGTGAAGCAGATTTTTGGAAGAAGGAGTGACGAAGTAAATTTTGTGAAAATGAAGCAAAATACTTCGATTGAAGTAGTAGCGGCAGCACTGATTTACTCATATTGTATTGAACATGAGAGAGCAAATCCATGAATCCATATACTCAAGACACCAATCATATGCCACCACGATAAATTGTAAAGTCTCTCTCTCATACTCTTGCATAAATATCATTAAGAGAAATTAAGCCCATATACTCTGTTTGTTGTTCAAAGTTTATACCATATTCACATATCGGTGTGATCGGTATGCATTAAGGGAAAAAAATAATTAGAAATTTGTCAGTATACGTGAACAAAAATCTCTGCTATTTTTTCGCAAAGAAATTTTGTACAATTTAATCAAACTGTAATTTTTATTTTACACAAATATGTGTGTGGATACTCAACAACAGAAACCTAAGAAAGGTTTATCAAAAGTAAATTCAAGGCAGCTTTATTTGTTTTGTACGGAAAGAGAGAGAGAGAGAAAATTAGTTATTCCAGATTGAGAGTGACAGAATATAAGAAATCATATTTCGTACCTTTTTCCATTCAAACAAAATTCTATATATTGAGCAAATTCCAACTGAAAAGTTAAGTTATATGAAAAGATGATGTACAGTGGGAGAAAAGATGATTCAATTTGTAAGAGGAAAATTCCCAAATGTTTTCTCCATAAGGAGTTAGCATAAAGGGCCCAAAATTGAGTTATCTCTCCCAGCCAGATCTATACTAAAGGCTGTGGAAAGGTTCATTCGCCCGAACCGAAACATGTACAGTCCAGGCGTGTATAGATTTGTATCTGGCGTTTTCTTTCTTTAAATGGCTCTATTAACCATGTTCCTTAATCTATATCTGTCCATAAAGCTCGAAAAATAATTGTATAATTAGATATAATGCATATGGACGTCAATTGCCTGTTTCGGTATCAGGCTAATATGAAATATACCTGAAAACTCATTTTATTTGCGATGTAAGGGAATCAAAAGAAGTCATACGGTGACAAGTCAGGAGTACACGGCACATTACCCATCAAATCAGCGGTTGAAATGCTCAAAAATGCATTTGTTCGAGCCGATGTGTGAGAGCTTACATTGTCGTGGTGAGGATTGATCCGGCGGTTAGTTTTCCTGATTTCTTGGAATACAACTGGCAAACAAATGGTTGTATACCACTCTGAAGTGCTGTTCTAATGGTACGATTGCAACATGTCCAGTTTTTCCGAAAAAATATCTTACCATTTGCTTGGAAGTGCTTCGTGTGCGAGCAACTTTCATTGGATTTGGCTCATCTGGAAATACCCATGTAGTCAACTGCTGTTTACTTTGTGAATCGTACGTGTCAATCCACGATTCATTCCATGATGTCATAGACGAAGCACCGCAATCGTATTTTTTGAGCAGTTTTTTCCACCAATCAACACGAGCCTTTTTTCAAGCGATTGACAAATTATGTGGGATCCAATGCGAACAATTTTTTTTGGCGGTCAAATTTTCATGCAATTTTGAATGTATGCTGGTCTCTCTAATGCCTAAGATTATGTCAATCTCATGATAGGTCACAAACCGAACCGGTGGTTTTTTTCGTATTGCAATCTTACCCACAAAATATCAGTGGCAGTGAGTAAGACACCAATTACCATGCGATATTTTACATTGATACAAATGCGAGAATAAAAACACCGTTAGTATTAGTAACAACGCTCGGTAAACAAAAAACGAGTGTGGTATTTAAGTGTGATTGCACTCAACAACAAAGATTACCAACAGTTGGCATTAGATCAAGAGAATTGAGAGAGTACCAAATAAGAGAATACCAAATTGCTATCGAATATAGTACATACACTGTCTTTCTCTCAGAGCGCAAGTAGTGAAGTGAAGAAAACACTTGCTTGTCAAATACCACCAAGTACTTATCCGAAACAATATGTGTTCCGAAAGAAAGGAACAATAAAAATGCAGGTACTTCAGAAAAAGTACAACATGGATTCTCTTCACTTCACATGGTACCACTAGTATTTCTCAGTTATGTGCGAAGCAAAACTTTCCATTATTATTAATCATAGATATATATGTATGTCACATATTTCATATATTTATGTATGTCACACACTTACCTTAACGTTTGCCGTTCTTTATAACAAACCGTAAACATATATTGTGGAGAGTAACTGTTTTTTTTTTTTGTATTTCTGAAACTGCACGTGTGTTTGTTGGTAGTGAAGACATAAGTGTAGCAACAAGAAGTTACTCGTGGCTTTTGGTGTTCATCAAAATGTGTACCAATTGTTTTGCGACTCTCTCAAATAAATGTACTCATGTAGCAAGTACACGTGTACTCTACATTTACAAATGGAATTGTGCAGACCTCTAGTGTGTACTAAATACACTGGTCGGTTGCGGTAGATCGCAGCCGTTCTCTGTGGCACACAGCATCAATGGTTTCGGACCAAGAACTGATTTTGATTGACCTTCACGAAATTTGTCTGGAAATCAACTACGACGACTTCGGTTGAATTCATCATACCATCGACGGACACTGGTGTTTGACAGAGCTTCATTTCTATATAAATAAAATTTTGACAAAATTCAGAAAAAAATGTCTATGGAAATAAAATATTGCAAACATTTTCCATAGCAATGAAATTTTGACAAAATTTTTTTATAGAAATAAAAAATTCAAAAAATTTCTATAGAAATAAAATTTTGGCAAAATTGTCTATAGAAACATTTTCTATAGAAATAAAATTTTGCAAAAATATGCTATAGAAATAAAATTTTGTCAAAATTGTCTATAGAAAAAAACTTTTGCAAACATTTTCTATAGAAATAAAATTTTGCAAAAGTTTTCTATGGAAATAATTTTTTTTGAAAAAATTCTCTATAGAAATAAAATTTTGACAACATTTTCTATAGAAATAAAATTTTGGACAATATTTTCTATAGAAATAAACTTTTGACAAAATTTTCTATAGAAATAAAATTGTGCCAAAATTTTCTATAAGTATAAAAACGTGCAAAAATTTTCAATAGAAATAAAATGTTGACACAATTTTCTATAGGAATAAAATATGTACAAACTTTTCTATAGAAATAAAAATTTGAGAAAATTTTCTATAGAAATAAAATTTTGCAAAAATATGCTAGAGAAATAAAATTTTGCAAAAATTTTCTATAGAAAAAACTTTTGTAAAAATTTTCTATAGAAATAAAATTTTGACCTAATCTTCTATAGCAATAAAATTTTGACACAATTTTCTATAGAAATAAAATTTTGATGAAAGTTTCTATAGAATTTATAGAAATTTTGCAAAAATTTGCTATAGAAATAAAATTTTGCAAAAATTTTCTATAGAAAAAAACTTTTGCAAAAATTTTCTATAGAAATAAAATTTTGACCGAATCTTATATAGCAATAAAATTTTGACAAAATTTTCTATAGAAATAAAATTTTGACGAAATTTTCTATAGAAAAAAACTTTTGCAAAAATTTTCTATAGAAATAAAATTTTGACCGAATCTTCTATAGCAATAAAATTTTGACAAAATTTTCTATAGAAATAAAATTTTGACGAAATTTTCTATAGAAATAAAATTTTGAAAAAATTTGCTATAGAAATAAAATTTTGCAAAAATTTTCTATAGAAAAAAACTTTTGCAAAAATTTTCTATAGAAATAAAATTTTGACCGAGTCTTCTATAGAAATAACATTTTGACAAAATTGTCTATAGAAATAAAATTTTGACAAAATTTTCTATAGAAATAAAATTTTGCAAAAATTTTCTATAGAAATAAACTTTTTCACTAATATTATATAGAAATAAAATTTTGAAAAATTTTCTATGGAAATAAAATTTTGCAAAAATTTTGAAAGCATTTTGTATAGAGATGAAATTTTGACAAAATCTTCTACATAATTTTTAACAAGATTTTCTATAGAAATAAAATGTTGACTAAATTTTCTATAGAAATAAAATGTTGACTACATTTTCTAGAGAAATAAAATTTTGACAAGATTTTCTTAAAAATAAAATTTTGACAAAATTTTCTTAAAAATAAAATATTGACAAAATTTTCTGAAAAATAAAATGTTGACAAAATTTTCTATAGAACTAAATTTATGACAAATATTTCTATAGAAACAAAATTTTGCAAAAATTTTCTATAGAATAAAATTAAAAATAAAAATTTATAGGAATAATAATAATAGTAGTAAAAACTCTAGGTTTTGTTCGGCATATATTTTGACGCAACGGTCGATAAATACAATGGGAAAGCGACCAGTAGCCGTTACACCATTATTATAGGTCCACATTTTTTTGTAGGGTCAAATATTTGCCTAAAATGAGTATCAAATTTTTTACAGGAGCGCTTTAAAAGTATATGGTTGGTTTTGAAAACCACTACTGTGTTGTTGTATATCGCTCGTATATCAAAACGTTCTATGTACGTATAACCTTAAAAATTTCAAGCTTTACGATAAAGTTAACAGTTATCAGATTGCAACACTAGGGTTACCCAATCCCGAAATATAAAATACCTCTCCCTCGTCGACTTAAATTACAAATAAAATTACTTATTCTTTTAATTATAGTTTATGGGAGCTCAGGGTGATTAAACTTTGCCATTATGTAGCATTTTGTTTTCTCCTTACTCAAAGAGCTAATGCATAATTTCCTCAATAGTCAAACGAATTGGGTTAGTTCTTGATGTGGGCCAATTTGCCCTTTAGCATTTTCATTCATAATTATTCTTCTTTGCAATGTTTTCTTTTGCATAGCATCTTTGTCTTTGTTTTCCAAAGCATTTAAATTTTAATTGGATTTTACCTTATTCAAATAACAGAGAGTGTGGTTGTGAGCTGTACTACATACACCCACAGAGAGATACTCTATTATAGCCATATATGAATTTATGTATGACTAAAACGTATAAGTTATGTTTCTATTGTACTCTCGCTCATTTGGTGTGTGTCTCTCTCTCCTTGTCTCTGTCTCTAAATAGCAGTAATTGAATTTTGTTGTTTTTCCTTTCTTCATTGTCATTAAGATTCTAATGGGGTTTTTTATTTCATTCTTATTACAACTTCTTTTATTTTGTTTCTCTGTTTCTTTTTTTGCTTGCAGTTAAAAGTACAAGAGGCAATGCGTAAAAAGGAGAAATTTCAACGAGAACACGAAGAGGTAAGTCTCCAGAATATAATTTTGTAACTAATACATGCATATTCATAAACAGGAATATATCTAAAGATTCACATATATATGGAGATGGGTTAATACACAATGAAAAATTTTTCGCAAAAACTATTTTTAATTTCAATAGTTGGTTATGGAGAATATGTGATCGTGTAATTGATACAAAAAAAATAGAAGCTACCGTGGTGTAATGGTTACCATGTTCGCCTTGCATAAAAAGGGACCTGATTCCAATTACGAGATAATACAAAAAGCGTAACACCAAAAACAGTTACTACACCATTGATGTAGTATCCACGTTTACCGCTCCAAATTAAAAAAAAAAAGAAAAAAAACACATACATTTGACAAACATACTTTTCTTCTATTGGTTAAGCTACTCTTGTAGTTTTTTTTTTGCAAAATTTTATTTCTATAAAAAATTTTCTCAATATTTCAATAGAATTTGTTTTGCAAAATTTTATTTATTTCCAGGTTGTTAAAACTTTATTTCTATAGAAAATTTTTCCAAAATTTTATATCTATAGAAAATTTTGTAAAAATTGTATATCTTTACGAAATTTGATCAACATTTTATTTTTAAAGAAAAATTTTCCAAAGTTTCATATCTATAGAAAATTTTGTCATAATTTTATATTTTACGAAATTTTGTCAAAAATTTATTTTTATAGAAAATTTTGTCAAAATTTTATACCTTTAGGATGTGGTCTAAATTTTATTTTTATAGAAAATTTTGTCAAAAATTTATTTTTATAGAAAAATTTCTCCAAATTTTATTTCTATAGAAAATCTTGTCAACATTTTATTTCTACAGAATATGTTGTCAAAATTTTATTTCTTAGAACATTTTGTCAAAATTTTATTTCTATAGAAAATTTTGTCAAAATTTTATTTCTATAGAATATTTTATTAAAATTTTATTTCTATAGAAAATTTTGTCAAAAAATTATTTGTATAGAAAATTTTCTCAAAATTTTATTTCTAATTTTGTCAAAATTTTATTTCTATAGAAAATTTTGTTAAAATTTTATTTCTATAGAAAATTTTGTCAAAATTTTATTTCTATAGAAAATTTTGTCAAAAAATTAATTGTATAGAAGATTTTCTCAAATTTTTATTTCTATAGAAAATTTTCTCAAAAGTTTATATCTATAGAAAATTTTGTCAAAATATTATTTCTACAGAAAATTTTGTCAAAATTTTATTCCTAGAAAAAATTTTCCAAAATTGTATTTTTTGGTCAAAATTTTATTTTTATAGAAAATTTTGTCAAAAAATTATTTCTATAGAAAATTTTGTCAAAATTGTATATCTATAGCAAATTTTGTCAAAATTTTATTTCTATAGAAAATTTTGTCAATTTTTTTCTGTAGAAAATTTTGTCAAAATTTTATTTCTATAGAACATTTTCTCAAAATTTTATATCTATAGAAAATTTTGTCAAAATTTTATTTCTGCAGAAAATTGTGTCAAAATTTTATTCCTAGAAAAAATTTTCCAAAATTGTATTTTTTTGTCAAAATTTTATTTTTATAGAAAATTTTGTCAAAAATTTATTTTTATAGAAAATTTTCGCCAAAATTTATTTCTATAGAAAATTTTGTCAAAATTGTATATCTATAGCAAATTTTGTGAAAATTTTATTTCTATAGAATATTTTGTCAAAATTTTATTTCTATAGAAAATTTTATCAATTTTTTTCTGTAGAAAATTTTGTCAAAATTTTATTTCTATAGAAAATTTTGTCAAAATTTTATTTCTACAGAAAATGTTGTCAACATTTTATTTCTATAGAAAGTTTTGTCAAAATTTTATTTCTATAGAATATTTTGTCAAAATTTTATTTCTATAGAAAATTTTGTTAAAATTTTATTTCTATAGAAAATTTTGTCAAAATTTACTTTCTATAGAAAAATTTGTCAAAATTGTATTTCTATAAAAAATTTTGTCAAAAAATTATTTGTATAAAAAATTTCCTCAAAATTTTATTTCTATAGATAATTTTCTCAAAAAATTATTTGTATAGAAAATTTCCTCAAAATTTTATTTCTATAGAAAATTTTGTCAAAAAATTATTTGTATAGAAAATTTCCTCAAAATTTTATTTTTATGGATAATTTTCTCAAAAAATTATTTGTATAGAAAATTTCCTCAAAATTTTATTTCTATAGAATATTTTGTCAACATTTCATTTCTATAGAAAATTTTGTAAAGATTTTATTTCTATAGAAAATTTTTAAAAATTTTATTTCTATAGAAAATTTTGTCAAAATTTTATTTCTATAGAAAATTATGTCAAAATTTTATTTCTATAGAAAATTTTGTCAAAACTTCATTTCTATAGAAAATGTTCTCCAAATTGTATCTCTATAGAAAATTTTGTCAAAATTTTATTTTTATAGAAAATTTTGTCAAAATTTTATTTTTATAGAAAATTTTGTCAAAATTTTATTTCTATCGAAAAGTTTGTCAAAATTTTATTTCTATAGAAAGTTTTGTCAAAATTTTATTTCTATAGAAAATTTTGTCAAAATTTTATTTCTATAAAAAATTTTCTCACAATTTTATATCTATAGAAAATTTTGTCAAAATTTTATTTCTAGAAAAAATTTTCCAAAATTGTATTTTTATGTTAAGAGCTCACCAAAACAAATTGAAAAATAATTGAGTTTTCCTGTTATTTTTTCGTGTGTGCCATCCTTGCATCTATGAATGAATGTATACAAGCATGCACACATTTCTTGCATTGCATATACGCTCGCTATAATGAAGAGTCATAAAATGCATAATTTAGTTATCACATATTCCCATTGCACTTCTACTTTACTTTATAACCGACTACATAGTCGGTTCTAACAAACACACTGCCATAGTTGCATGTCAGACTGGTTATGGCACAGCTGAGTTACTATTTATGCATACTTAGGGGAGAGGATTCATGTATATGTGTATGTCTGGCGGTGTTTAGACTCTTTCATATTTTCTATTTGAAGATGTATGTCAGCGATTATGGTCTACGTAGGTGGTTCTCGTTTGCCTATTTAGGTATCTTATCCCTATCCTTTTGCACTCTTTCTCCCTCTCAACCTTTCTCTCTCTGTCTCTATCTGTCTGTCTATTCTTGGTCTTGGTTGGATGTCTATTGCAAGGATGTCTATTGCAAGGATTTCGTGCTTCCCTGCTCACCCTTTAAGTCGATCTAAACTTATAGACATTTTACTGCGTATACGCATCGTTGGCAATTATTTCCATAATTCGTAAGCTAGCCTTGTGTTTGTTGCTACATTCTATACATGAATAATTTTTTGCAGCAAAAGGAAAATAAGTCATAGATAACTATGAGTAATGACTTAATCAGATAATTTTCATGTATAGTGAGTGTATTTTTTTAAATATTTTTCCAATATATAAAGAGGACAAATTAGTTTGGAATATTTATTTTCTTCTAAAGTGCTAATGTATCATTACGGAGGTAGTCATATACATAATTTAGATAATATGGACTAATTGAAATATTTTAGAATTAATGTGTAGGTGTTATAATTTATTTTTCTAACATTGTTATGTAGAGATTTATGGAAAATTGGAGATAATTATATTTAATACTACTTAGTATTGTTTGTTTGTGTTTATTATAAATTTGTTGGAATAATTAAATGTAAAGAAGTTTATTATATTATATTTGTATGAAAGGCCTAGGAATGAAGCTTACCTGCCTTTATTTAACCAGGGGTGCGTATGATATACGTCCAGTGTACAAAGTGCATTGATTATACGCACCCATGGCTGTTTAATAGATATATTGTACTGAAGCAAATAATACTATGTTACGTTGCCACAGTTGCCACAGTTACATAAATCTACCAAAAATGGTAGATTTATGCAAAATATACCTCTCCAATTTTAGAAAAAAAAAATTACCAAATTTTCAATAAAAATAAAATTTTGACATAATTTTCTTTTGACAAATTTTTCTATAAAAAAAATTGTGACATTTTCTATAATTTTTTTTTGACAAAATTGTCTATAGAAATAAAATCGTGACAAAATTTTCTATAGAAATAACATTTGCCAAAATTTTGTATAGAAATAAAATTTGGAAAAAAATTTCTATAAAATTAAAAATTTGACAAAACTTTCTATAGAAATCTTGATAAAATTTTCTATAGCAATAAATTTTTGATAAAATTTTCTATAGCAATAACATTTTGCGAAAATTTTCTATAGCAATAAAATTTTGAGAAAATTATCTATAGAAATAAAATTAAAAAAAAAAAATTGGCACAATTTTCTATAGAAAAAATTTTGAAAATTTTCTATTGGAATAATATTTTGCAAAAATTTTCCCCAGAAATAAAATTTTGACAAAATTTTGTATAGAAATAAAATTATGGGAAAATTTTCTATAGAAATAAAATTCTGGCAAAGTTTTCTATAGAACAATAATTTTGACAACATTTCAAATAGAAATAAAAGTTTACAAAAATTTTATTTCTATAGAAATACAATTTTGAGAAAATTTAGTATAGAAATAAAATTGTGACAAAATTTTCTATAAAACAAATTTGTGAAAATTTTCTATTTGAATAATATTTTGCAAAAATATTCTATAGAAATAAAAATTGGTGAAAATGTTCTACAGAAATAAAAATTGGTGAAATTTTTCTATAGAAATAAAATTGTGACAAAATTTTCTATATGTTAGAAATAAAATTTTGACAAAATTTTCTATAGAAATAAAATTTTGACAAAATTTTCTATAGAAATAAAATTTTGACAAAATTTTCTATAGAAATAAAATTTTAACAAAAATTTCTATAGAAATAACATTTTGAGAAAATTTTCAATAGCAATAACATTTTGAGAAAATTTTCTATAGAAATAAAATTTTGAAAAAATTTTCTATAGAAATAAAATTTTGAGAAAATTTTCTATAGAAATGAAATTTTGACCAAATTTTCTATAGAAATAAAATTTTGACAAAATTTTCTATAGAAATAAAATTTTGACAAAATTTTCTATAAAAATAAAAACTTAACAAAATCTTTTATAAAAATAACATTTTGGGAAAATTTTCTATAGAAATAAAATGTTGAGAAAATTTTCTGTAGAAATAAAATTGTGACAAAATTTCTATAGAAATACAATTTTAACAAAAATTTCTATAGAAATAAAATTGTAACAAAAATTTCTATAGAAATAAAATTGTAACAAAAATTTCTATAGAAATAAAATTATAACAAAAAATTCTATAGAAATAAAATTTGGTAAAATTTTGTATAGAAATAAAATTTGACAAAATTATTTACAGAAATAAAATTTTGAAAAAAATTTCTATAGAATTAAAAATTTGACAAAACTTTCTAAAGAAATTGTGATAAAATTTTCTATAGCAATAAAATTTTCATAAAATTTTCTATAGCAATAAAATTTTGATAAAATTTTCTATAGCAATAAAATTTTCTATAGCAATAAAAATTATATTTTGAGAAAATTTTCTATAGAAATAAAATTTAAAAAATTTTTTGACAAAATTTTCTATAAAAAATTTTGTGAAAATTTTCTATTGGAATAATATTTTGCAAAACTTTTCCCTACAAATAAAATTTTGAAAAAATTTTGTATAGAAATACAATTTGGGGAAAATTTTCTATAGAAATAAAATTTTGACAAATTTTGCTATAGAAATAAAATTTTCACAAAATTTTTTATAGAAATAAAATGTTGAAAAACACTTCTATAGTAATTAAATATTAACAAAATTTGCTGTAGAAAAAAAAATTTCTATAGAAATAAAATTTTGAGAACATTTTCTATAGAAATAAAATTTTGACAAAAATTTCTGTAGAACAATAATTTTGAAAACATTTTGTATAGAAATAAAAGTTTACAAATATTGTATTGCCTATAGAAATACAATTTTGAGAAAATTTAGTATAGAAATAAATTTTTGAGAAAATTTTGTATAGAAATAAAATTTTGAGAAAATTTTGTATAGAAATAAAATTTTGAGAAAGTTTTGTATAGAAATATAGTTTTGACAAAATTTTCTATAGAAATATACTTTTAACAAAATTTTCTATAAAAATAAAAATTTAACAAAATTTTTTATAAAACTAAAATTTTGAGAAAATTTTCTATAGAAATAAAATTTTGAGAAAATTTTCTAAAGAAATACAATTTTGGCAAAATTTTCTATAGAAATAAAATTTTGAGAAAATTTTCTGTAGAAAAAAAATTTTGAGAAAGTTTTCTGTAGAAATAAAATTGTGACAAAATTTCTATAGAAATAAAATTTTGACCAAATTTTCTATAGAAATGAAATTTAAAAATATTTTGTATACAAATAAAATTTTGAGAAAATTTTCTATAGAAATACAATTTTGGCTAAATTTTCTATAGAAACAATAGTGTTGATAAAATTTTCTATTGGAATCATATTGTGCAAAAATTTTTTATAGAACTAAAATTTTGACAAAATGTGCTACAGAAATAAAATTTTCTATAGAAAGAAAATTTTGACAAAAATTTCTGTAGAACAATAATTTTGAAAACATTTTGTATAGAAATAAAAGTTTACAAATATTGTATTGCCTATAGAAATACAATTTTGAGAAAATTTAGTATAGAAATAAATTTTTGAGAAAATTTTGTATAGAAATAAAATTTTGAGAAAATTTTGTATAGAAATAAAATTTTGAGAAAGTTTTGTATAGAAATATAGTTTTGACAAAATTTTCTATAGAAATATACTTTTAACAAAATTTTCTATAAAAATAAAAATTTAACAAAATTTTTTATAAAACTAAAATTTTGAGAAAATTTTCTATAGAAATAAAATTTTGAGAAAATTTTCTAAAGAAATACAATTTTGGCAAAATTTTCTATAGAAATAAAATTTTGAGAAAATTTTCTGTAGAAAAAAAATTTTGAGAAAGTTTTCTGTAGAAATAAAATTGTGACAAAATTTCTATAGAAATAAAATTTTGACCAAATTTTCTATAGAAATGAAATTTAAAAATATTTTGTATAGAAATAAAATTTTGAGAAAATTTTCTATAGAAATACAATTTTGGCTAAATTTTCTATAGAAACAATAGTGTTGATAAAATTTTCTATTGGAATCATATTGTGCAAAAATTTTTTATAGAACTAAAATTTTGACAAAATGTGCTACAGAAAGAAAATTTTGACAAAATTTTCTATAGAAATAAAATTTTGACAAAATTTTCTATAGAAATAAAATTTTGACAAAATTTTTTTTTTAAAAATTTGATAAAACTTTCTATAGAAATTTTGATAAAATTTTCTATAGTAATAAAATTTTGAAAACATTTTCTACAGAAAATATATTGTGAGAAAATTTTTTATAGAAATAAAATTGTGACAAAATTTTCTATAAAACAAATTTGTGAAAATATTCTATTGGAATAATATTTTGCAAAAATATTCTATAGGAATCAAAATTGGTGAAAATGTTCTATAAAAATAAAAATTGGTGAAAATTTCCTATAGAAATAAAATTTTGACAAACTTTTCTATAGAAATAAAATGTTGACCAAATTTTTTTATAAAAATAAAATTTTGAGAACATTTTCTGTAGAAATAAAATTGTGACGAAATTTCTATAGAAATAAAATGTTGAAAAAATTTTCTGTAGAAATAAAATTGTGACAAAATTTCTATAGAAATAAAATTTTTACGAAATTTGCTATAGAAATTATATTTTGAAAAAAATTTCTATAGAAATAAAATATACAAAATTTAAAAATATTTGTTTTATTTCTAAAATTTTGAGAACATTTTCTATAGAAACACAATTTTGGCAAAATTTTCTATAGAAGCAATAGTGTTGATAAAATTTTCTATTGGAATCATATTTTGCAATCAAATTTTTTATAGAAATAAAATTGTGACAAAATGTGCTATAGAAATAACATTTGGAGAAAATTATTCTATAGAAATAACATTTTGAGAATTTTTTTTAAATTTGATAAAACTTTCTATAGAAATTTTGATAAAATCTTCTATAGCAATAAAGTTTTGCAAAAATTGTTTATAGAAATAACATTTTGAGAAAATTTTCTATAGAAATAAAATTTAAAAAAAATTGTGACAATTTTTCAATAAAAAAAAATTGTGACAATTTTCTATTGGAATAATATTTTGCAAAAATTTTCTATAGAAATAAAAATTGATGAAAATTTTCTATAGAAATAAAATTTTGACAAAATTTTCTATAGAAATAAAATTTTGACAAAATTTTCTATGGAAATAAAATTTTGACAAAATTTTCTATAGAAATAAAATTTTGACAAAATTTTCTATAGAAATAAAATTTTGATAAAATTTTCTATGGAAATAAAAATGTTACAAACATTTCTATAGAAATACAATTTTGACAAAATTTTCTATAGAAATAAAATTTTAACAAATTTTTCTATAGCAATAAAATTTTGAGAAAATTTTCTATAGAAATAAAATTTTTACAAAATTTTCTATAGCAATAAAATTTTGAGAAAATTTTCTATTGAAATAAAATTTTGAGAAAATTTTCTATGGAAATACAATTTTGAGAAAATTTTCTGAAGAAATAAAATTTTGACAAAATCTTCTATAGAAATAAAATTTTGACAAAATTTTCTATAAAAATAAAATTTTGAGAAAATTTTCTACAGAGTTTTACCTTTTTCACACATATTTTTTTAAAACCATTCGTAGAAGTACATATTTGTTAAAATATAAATTGGCATCTAAATCTAAAGATTAATTTATATTTGTTTCCAACTCCAATTGAATTTTATTACCCAAAATTATTATAAAATTCATTTAAATCCTAAAACCTAAAGTCATAAGTCAAAATACAAAATACAAAGCACCTAGGAAAAGTTTATCTCTAAATATGTATGTATTAAGGGTTTTGGTCAACAGAATATTTTTTCCTCTTAACTTTTCACTCTTTTTTCAATTTATTTCAAATGGATTTTAAAAGCCTAAAATTACCCTAGGTCTTTCCCATTCATTTACACCTCTTTCTATTTTGTGGGAGTTGTTCTTAAGTGTGTTAATTTGACAATATTTCCAAGAATTGTTATCATCCTGGAAAGTATCATCTTCTAGTCTTATGGACTTAAAGTGCAGGCATTTGTTTTCTGGAACCCCATTTGTAGTCTTCCTACTTTTTCTCTTGTTATTATTGTTTTTCTTTGGACACTTATATGCTCTTCCAAACACTTAGCCCAAAGCGGCTGGGGGTGTTTTCCATAATTTATTGCAGTATTTTGTCATTTAGTAGTCCTTAGTTTTTTTTTTCACATTTATTCGTTCATTTGGATAACAAAAAAGGCAGTAAGTTTAAGAGAAGAACAAAACAAAAAAACAAAAAATTGAAAATGAAAAAAAAGATTAGAATTTCGGTTGAATACCAGTTTTTAGTCTACTGCATTGCTACAGCCATACCTATGGCAGCGGGAAACATCATCACGATAGAGATAGAGATGAGATTTTTCTCTATGTTTATTTTGTTTTTATTGTTGCCTTTGTTTCTATTTTGATTGTTTTCTGTTTATTTTATTCATTTTCATTTCTTGGTTTGTACAATTAAAAATTGTCTTTGGCATCGTAATAACATTTGGCTTTGGCCCTTACTCTGGAGTTGATTTCATCCTAAAAATATACTATGCTTTTTGAAGACAATGAACTAAGAGAACACATATGCCTATGAGTATATGGTAAACATTTATGCAAGCGGATATTAAGGTGGGGTGAAGAAAATGCTAATGACAAACGGTGCCGTTCGTATAATATCCTGCAGAATTCTTGATTCGGAATCAATATCAACATCCTTAAAGGAAATTCGAGTAAACTTCTTTTTAGCGAATTTTCCCTTCTCTTTGATAATGTTTTCAGTGGCCAAAGTTCAGCCTAGAAATATGCAACGAGATGCTTTTGTAGCAAATAAACCGGGTTAATTTTCTCAATATATATAGTTAGTATAGTATAGAGACATTCACACGGCCGACAAAGCCATCGTTTGGCTCATTCCTGGCGAAGTACCGTCCAACGGATTATGATCCGAGAAACCACCTGTTTATGCCATTTTTTGTTGCCACGTGTGAGTGCGATGGTGCTGAGTTCTGTTGGAATGTCCATGGCCTGCGTCCGATATGTATGCCTTAAATTTTTTCTAACGACGAATTTTCTATAAAATTTTCTCCAAGGACAAAATTTCTATGAAATATTCGCTAAAGGCAAAATTTCTATGAAAATTCTCTAAGAACAAAATGTCTATAAAATTTTCTTTAAAGACAAAATTTCTATTAAATTTTTTCTAGCGACAAAATTTTTTTTAATGACAAAATTTCTATGAAATTTTCTCCAAGGACAAAATTTCTATGAAATAAAAATTTTCTCTAAGAACAAAATTTCTATAAAATTTTCCCTATGGGCAAAATGTCTATCAATTTTCTCTAACGATAGCATTTCTAGGAAATTTTCTCTGAGTACACAATTTCTAAGAAACTTTTTTTTAACGACAACATTTCTATTCTATTTTCTAACGATTTTATATTTTCTCTAATGATAAAATTTCTTTAAATTTTTTCTAACGACAAAATTTCTATAAAAACTTTTCTAAAAACAAAATTTCTATAAAATATTTTGTAATGGCAAAATTTTATAAAATTTTCTATGACGACAAAATTTCTATGAATTTTCCCCTAACAATAAAATTCCCATAAAATTGTCTCTTAAGGCAACAATTCTATAAAATTTTCTCTAAAAAAATTTTTCTATAAATTTTTCTTTAAAGACAAAATTTTTATGAAATTTTCTCTAAAGATAAAATTTCTATGAAATTTTCTCTAAGGACAAAATTTTTATTAAATTTTCTCTAAAGAAAAAAATTCTACAAAATTTTCTCTGAGTACAAAATTTCTAAGAAACTTTTTTTAACGACAAAATCTCTATTAAATTTTCTCTAACGATAAAATTTCTTTAAATTTTCCCTAAAAACAAAATTTCTATAAAAACTTCTTTAAAAACAAAAATTCTAAATTTTCTATGATGAAAAAAATTTCTATGAATTTTTCTCTAATAAAATTTCCAAAAAAATTTCTCTAAACACAAAATTTCTATAAAATTTTCTTTACAAACAAAATTTCTAAAAAAAAATTCTTTTAAAACAAATTTTTTATGAAATTTTCTCTAACGATAAAATTTTCTCAAAAAACCAAATTTCCATGAAATTGTTTTATAAGGAAAAATAATTCTATGGAATTTTCTTTATCGATAAAGTTTCTATAAAATATTCTCTAAAGACAAAATTTTTATGAAATTTTGTTTTTTTCTCTAAAGACAACATTTCTATAAAATTTTCTCTGACAACAAAATTTCTATAAAATTTTCTCTGACAACAAAATTTCTATAAAATTTTGTCTGACAACCAAATTTCTATAAAATTTTGTCTGACAACAAAATTTCAATAAAATTTTCTCTAAAGACAACATTTCTATGAAATTTTCTTTACCATTAAAATTTCTATAAAATTTTGTCTGACAAAAAAATGTCTATAAAATTTTCTCTAAAGACAAAATTTCTATAAAATTTTCTCTAAAGACAAAATTTCTATAAAATTTTCTCTAAAGACAAAATTTCTATAAAATTTTCTCTAAAGACAAAATTTTTACGAAATTTTCTTTAAAAACAAAATTTAATAAAATTTTCTCTTAAGACATTTCTATGAAATTTTTTTTACCGTTAAAATTTCTATAAAATTTTCTCTGACAACAAAATTTCTATAAAATTTTCTCTAAAAACAAAATTTCCTTGAAATTTTCTCTAAGAACAAAATTTCCATGAAATTTTCTCCAATGGCAAAATTTTTATGAAATTTTCTTTAACAACAAAATTTCTATGAAATTTTCTTTAACTAAAAATTTCAATAAAATTTTCTCCAACTAAAAAATTTCAATGAATTTTTCTAATGTTTAACGTATAAATGGGGTTTACTTTTGATTATTGTTTTAGAGGATTCAAGTCAAGTTTTGGTTTTAAACACAAGCACTCCATACGTGTTTGAGAGATTGTTAGCCAACAATGTCCTTATATCTCTCTAGGTCCTTTTGTACTATATTCTTGAACAGTTGAGAGTCTAAACACAGAAAAAAGGAAGAAGAGTAAATTCAATGTTTCTATTGTAGAATGCCATACTAGGCCAAGCTAAATGGTGAAAACTTAACTAGAAAGCAGTTACCAAGGGGATAGATATACTAACGTACACACACATAGAAATGGTTACCCTATCCTTGGACAGAGAGAGAGAGATACTAAATAAACCTATAGTCTTGTCTGTTTCAATTTGAACGAATATCTAGGAAAAATCAGCGAAAAGAAAGCAAACAATGATAGCCTAAATGAGCGAATTTTTCTTTTAAAATTTCGCCGCTGTGATTTGAGCTTCAGGTCGGTGTGTGTGTGTGTTGGTGGACTCGAACCATAGTACATTTTATGAAGTAGCTACATAATAGATCACTCTTTCATGAAAAAAAAAAACATAGCCAACTATATATCTATCGTTAGTCCATAACCTACATACACTTCAGGTTTTGAATTTTTATCCCATACAAAGTCCTAAATTACCACATTTTTATTTAAGGCTAAATCTATTCCCCATTTAAATGGCGTTGAGTCATTTGCTGGCTCTTACCCAAAATTAATAGATGGATGTCATAATATGAGAGAGATTGTAACACGTTACAATCTCATCTTAAACACAATCATCTCTTGTCGACTTAACCTGAACCTTAGCTCTGTACAATACTGTGTGGATTACGTTATGTGAAATTATAGTGTGTGCTTTTAGGCGCGAACTACTACCACATTAAATGACTGCTTGCTTAAGCCTTGTCAGGCAGATCCTTAAAGTTTTTTCGTTTCTATTTAAACAGAAATTGTTGTGGCAATTATGCAAAAGGTGATTGTCCTCTATCATCTCGTAACCAAGCAGTCCATAGTAGTAGCTGTAGTAGTGGTAGCTAAAAGAAGATGTAGGAGTCACAACAGCTGTTTGGACATATACATAAACACATAGGATTTGTGAAAAAAATATTGTAATGAATAAGTCGAATATCATATACCCTGCGTACTACAAGGAGATATGAAATATCGTATTAGTATAGTTAAATTTATTACAGGATGGCTCGTATGTATTGCAAAGAACTTTAGGTTTCTATAATTTCTGAATCGCTTGTCTGTCAGCTGAAAGATTTAATACAATGAAAGTTAATTTTATTTAGTTTTTTTGTTATTTATTTACAATCTTACAAAAGCATTTTGATCTTTTTAGAAATAAAATTATTCGTCATGGAATTCAAGCGTGATAGTGTGATTGCTTTATATTTAGCTGGAAAACCAAAAGTGGCTATCGTTAGAGTCATCCAGCATTTAAATCTGAATCATTTTTTTTTTGCTCGTTACCGTGATACTGTCAGTTTTGTGTCGCATCCAAAAAAATGAAGGAGATAAAAAGAAGGTCAGATTTGATCAAATCCACGCAGAAATGGTAGAAAACGCGCGCTGAATTAAGTCCATTGAAGCTCCAAAAGTGAATTAACCTACCGATGCACAAACAAAGTTAGACTTGAAAGGACCCATCCGTTGTTTCGTTTTCACCAGTTACCGAATTTGACTTTGATCAGAAGCCTTTCTAAATTGAGAAGGGAGCCACCGTGGTGCAATGGTTAGCATGCCCGCCTTGCATACACAAGGTCGTGGGTTCGATTCCTGCTACGACCGAACACCAAAAAGTTTTTCAGCGGTGGATTATCCCACCTCAGTAATGCTGGTGACATTTCTGAGGGTTTCAAAGCTTCTCTAAGCGGTTTCACTGCAATGTGGAACGCCGTTCGGACTCGGCTATAAAAAGGAGGTCCCTTGTCATTGAGCTTAACATAGAATCGGGCAGCACTCAGTGATAAGAGAGAAGTTCAGCAATGTGGTATCACAATGGACTGTATAGTCTAAGTGAGCCTGATACATCGGGCTGCCACCTAACCTAAATTGAGAAGTTTGTAAAAAAAATAATCCGGGTTTCTTGTCAAAGGGGTCAGCTGAAAATTTACACATTCGCACCGCCAATGGTAATGGTATCAAAAGTGGGGTAAAAACAAATGCCGAAAATTAGCGGGAAATATCCTAAAGACAGTATTGTAGGCCTGGACAGACAAATATATGTATCCAGCGAAAGGAAATTCATTCACTGGATACATTTGCCCCTGCAATTCTCAAAGTTTGTTCCATTCAAATGACGAATATTTAATTTTCATGGCTTTCTGAAGCAACAACCACTTCATCCGATCGATTTTTGTTTCCATTGAGGCATAATTTTTCCCATTCGATACGATAATATTTTCAAGCGGACACATATGCCGCCTAAAAATATGCAAATACATTTTTCTATAGGAGATTACACCTTTGAGCTGTTAAATGTAATGAGTATTTATCGATGATAAAGAGATAAAATGATTTTCAGTTTAATATAAGTTTTATTTAAAGGGTTAAGTGGCCCATTTTTCGCATGGTCATTTCAGTTTAATTTAAATTTAATTTAAAGGGTTAAGTGGCCAATTTTTCGCATGGTCATTAGAGACCATGTACTAACACCATGTACCAAATTTCAGCCGTATCGGATGAAATTTTTTTCTCTTACAGGCTCCGCAAGCCAAATCTGGGGATCGGTTTATATGGGGGCTATATATAATTATAGGCCGACATGGACCAATTTTTGCATGATTGTTAAAGACCATATACTAACACCATGTACAAAATTTCAGTCGGATCGGATGAAATTTGCTTCTCTTAGAGGCTCCGAAAGCCTCTAAAGGCGGCTATATATAATTATGGACCGATATGGACCAATTTTTGCATGGTTGTTAAAGACCATATACTAACACCATGTACCAAATTCCAGCCGGATCGGATGAAATTTGCTTCTCTTAGAGGCTCCGAAAGCCAAATCTGGGGATCGGTTTAATGGCGGCTATATATAATTATGGACCGATATGGACCAATTTTTGCATGATTGTTAAAGACCATATACTAACACCATGTACCAAATTTCAGCCGGATCGGATGAAATTTGCTTCTCTTAGAGGCTCCGAAAGCCAAATCTGGGGATCGGTTTATATGGGGTCTATATATAATTATGGACCGATATGGACCAATTTTTGCATGGTTGTTAGATACAATATACTAACACCATGTACCAAATTTCAGCCGGATCGGATAAAATTTGCTTCTCTTAGAGGACCCGCAAGCTAAATTTGGGGGTCCGTTTATATGGGGGCTATACGTAAAAGTGGACCGATATGTCCCATTTGCAACACCATCCGACCTACATCAATAACAACTACTTGTGCCAAGTTTCAAGTCGATAGCTTGTTTCGTTCGGAAGTTAGCGTGATTTCAACAGACGGACGGACGGACATGCTCAGATCGACTCAGAATTTCACCACGACCCAGAATATATATGCTTTATGGAGTCTTAGAGCAATATTTCGATGTGTTACCCTATGGTGGAGGTTATAAAAAAGGAATGACATTTAGTGGCACCAAATAGTCAAAGCTTGAAAAAAAGTGGCAAATTTGCCACTAAATCGGCACAACGGTAACACTGACTTGACTTTATTACATTACCTTATTGCTGTCCCCTTCTTGTGTAGGGTATACGAAAAACTGCACTTGCAACAACAACACACACCGCACCGCACGTCAAATATAGGGAAGCTAAAGTACAAACAAAAAAACGGCATCAAGGAAAGCTCTTCTTGATCAAAAACAACAACAACAAAAACTGAACGACAACGACATCCAAAACAAAATTCCACTAAAGGGAAATGCTTCAAGAGGATTCAAAGCAGAGGGTTCACAACCGGCTCTTTATTTGGCATTATTATGCAGCCGTCAAAAAAAATCTTAATTTACGGGAGAGGACACAAAAAGAACACCGAAAACAAAATAACAACGACATGGTAGAAAAACAGGAAAATCGAAGAAAAAAATATCCCCCCTTTGCACATCTTAGTGCAATTTTCATTATTCGTTCTCATCTGCTTTGTTGAGCTCTCATCATTCCTGGTGGTTTTATTTTGCAAGTCTCTTTGTTTGCTAGATGATGCACACTACTCTAAATGCATATGAGCAACGACGATGACGACAACGACAACTGCAATAGCATAAACCAAGAAACAACAGTGGCGGTAGTCAAAGGACAAAATAAAATGAAACGAAACAACACAGGCAAGAAGTTGCTGGCTGCATTCATGAGAGCTAGCAGCATTGGTGGCAATAATGAATTTTATATTTACTGCAAAAAAGTCAATTTCAAACATTAAAATTTAATTCACTAGAGTTGGGTTCGAAGAAGACCAAGGTATGACTATGACTCTGGGTTTCAGACATTTCAAATGAGTCCTTTTCGTGGTTTTTGCCCCTACATTATTTCTTGGGTTCCATGGTTGATGTTCTTTTATTTTTGTTTTGTTGCAATTTCTCTCTCTCTCTCGTTCGTTTATTACTGCCTTAGAGGACCATGAACACATTTGAATGTAATGACTGCCATTTGAATTGCAACATTGCTCTCAACAAACTGGATTGGTCTCCTGCTCACATACACACTTCGATAGTAGACTCTTCTCTCGCTCTCTCATCTCTTTTTAAATGCTATGGGAGTATTGCATTTTACTATGCATTTGCTTAAGCTGCCTGTTTGAGTGTTTGTTGGTTTTCTCGTTTAGAATATTTTGCTATAGCCTAATTGTTAAGAGGCAGGGAGGGAGGGAGTTAGTTCTTCTAATAGACGATGGCGGTTGTGGTGCCAAGCAAGCACGCGAGAAAGCTTTTAGCTAATTTTTTGTTTTTGCTATCTAACTCAAAAGAAGTCCTGATGATTGCTTCCTTGACTCCAAAAGGGAATCATTGGTTATTCTCTATAACCAATGTTTAACAGAATGTCTGTATGTTTATAGCTATAACCCATGCCATTTGAAGCCATATACGTGCTGATTTCTAGATTTCTATTGCCATCAATGTGCGTTTTCTTCTCCCTCTGCTTTTACTGCCATTGTAGAGTTAAAACATTGCATTTAAATGCAGCTCACAAATATGTGAAGGGGCAATAAATTTAGCATCACTTGAATATCTTCCTATTGTCTTGCATTTGATATGACCATCTTTTGTGGCTTACTTTTGAGAGAAATCAGTTGAGTGTTCATTCTGTGAATTAGATGATATAGAAGGGGTGGGGGGAATGTATCAGTGTGAAATAACTATGATTAAGAACAAATAATTATTGTTTCTAAATTTAGTTAAATTGTTAATAATTGAATTATTTTATTTCTTGCGACCAGAGATACCAGATTTGTTTTGCCAAAAGACCCGCTGGGTTTTCCAAAAAAAGGTCCAAGAATCAAAAAAAAAAAAATCTAAATATTTTTTGTACCAAGAGTCAAGGAGAGAGAGAGAGAGATTCTAAATGTTTTAATTGATCCTTGAAATATGTCGAAACTCTTATTCTGGCTACAAGGGTTATATAAAATCTTGACGAAAAAAGGCTACAAACCGCTAAAAAGGCCGTGAAATGATTTTTTCCCTCCAAAAGGCTTAAAACAAGCCCATCGGGGGAAATCCTAAATAGGCCACACTTCTTCGGACAGCAATCATTTTTTGATTGGTCTTGAACGACCCAATTGAATTACATGACTTTTCTAGCACACTGAAAAAAAAGCTTGTCCGGTTCCAAAGATTTTTATTTTACACACACGATTTTGGTATAGATTCTAAGCCAAATTAGCGCAACATTGACGTTGGGATATTTTAAGACAGAATGCTCTTTTAAATTTGAGTTTTGCGTACTTGATTCTAGGAAATGAATTTTAATTTATTGGTTTTTTTATTTTATTTTATTTTTTTTTTTTTTCAAAGTCCTTTAGAATTTTTTAACAGACAACTTAAATTTCCAAATTCAGAACGCTTTTTTACTTTGTAGTGAAGATATAAGAATTCAAAAACTTATAGACGGTTTCATTAAGTTTAAAGAAATTTTCTGAATTATTAAAGCCAAGTTGACCTAGGCCAAACGATATTTTCTTTCATGTTAAAATACCAATTTTTAAGTTGAACCACTTAACAGAAAAAATATTTGCGATTTTTTTTCCAAATAAAGTCTTAATTGAGTTTTAAAAAGTATTAAATTAAAAATTTTATTGATTAAACAAATTTTTAATTGAAACAACAATTAATAGTATCAATTAATTTTTTAATTGACTTTCAATTAATTTTTTATTGACTTTCAATTATGTAATGCACAAATTTTAAATTGAAAAACAAATTAATGGTATCAATTAATTTTTTAATTGACTTTCAATTAATTTTTTAATTGACTTTCAATTATGTAATGCACCGTTAAATATTTTATTTTTTTTTTTAATGTTCAAAAGCAAAACATGTCGAAAGTAATATGAAATTTTAGAATCTGTTAAGATTTATTCAAATTAACTATCTTTGGCACAAATTAGGATTTTCAAACGTATGACAAAGCCATTACACGCTGCACTAAAGTGGCGATATTATAGCCCAATCCCTGCGAATTTCCATTTTGAGATGATATACACAAGGTCGTGGGTTCGATTCCCGCTTCGACCGAACACCAAAAAGTTTTTCAGCGGTTGATTATCCCACCTAAGTAATGCTGGTGACATTTCCCAGTGTTTCAAAGCTTCTCTAAGTGGTTTCACGGCAATGTGGAACGCCGTTCGGACTCGGCTATAAAAAGGAGGTTCCTTGGCATTGAGCTTAACATGGAATCGGGTAGCACTCAGTGATAAGAGAGAACTTCACCAATATGGTATCACAATGGACTGAATAGTCTAAGTGAGCCTGATACATCGGACTGCCACCTAACCTAACCTACCGATTTTTAAGTCAAACCACTTATCTACACAGAAAAAAATTATTTTTTGAGTGTACTGGAAAAATCGCAAAACTTCGTCAACCAAAATATTAGAAAAAAGTTTATTATAAACATAAAAATAGTTTAAGTTTTAAGTTATAAATCACGGTTGGCATTCGTGCCAAAAATAATCTAACAACATTTTACCACAAACCTACAAAATTTTAATAAAAACCTTGTCAATATTTCAAATCAAAAATTTTGTAAAAGCTTTAAAATTTTGCCAATTTTTTTTTTTTCAACAGAAACTTTTGTCAAAGTTTTATTTCTATTTTTTTCCAAATTTTATTTTTATTTTATTGTTTTTATAGAAAATTTTAGTTGGAGCAATATTTTGCAAAATCTACCAAAAAATTGAGAATTCTACCACTCTACCACAGTAACAGTAAAAAATCTACCATTTTTGGTAGAATTCTACAAACAGTGGCAACTGTGCTATGTGTTGTACTCACCGTTATCACTCATGTCATAAATAAACTACCACAATTTGAAGAAAATTCTAAAAAAATTTTGTCTATTTATTTCTCTAGAAAATTTTGCTAAAATTTTATTTCTCTAGAAAATGTTGCTAAAATTTTATATATCTAGAAAATTTTGCCAAAATTTTATTTATTTATTTACAAAATTAGACTTATAGTATAATATAAGAATAATATTACAATAGTAGCAAAATTTTATTTCCATGGAAAATTTGGCCAAAATTTTATTACTATAGACAATTTTGCCAAAATTGTATTTCTCTTAAAAATTTTTCCAAATTTTTATTTATCCGGAAAATTTTGCAAAAATTTTATTTATCTAGAAAATTTTGCCAAAATTTTATTTCTCTAGACAAAGCCAAAATTTTATTTTATGGAAAATTTGGCCAACATTTTATTTCTTTAGACAATTTCGGCAAAATTTTATTTCTCTAGAAAATTTTGCCAAAATTTTTATTGTATAGAAAATTTTGCCAAACTTTTATTTCTATGGAAAATTTGGCCAAAATTTTATTTCTCTAGAAAATGTTGCCAAAATTTAAATTCTCTAGAAAATAGTGCCAAAATTTTATTTCTATAGAAAAATTTGTCAAAATTTTATTTCTATAGAAAATTCTGCCAAAATTTTATTTCTCTGGAAAATTTTGCCAACATTTTATTGCTATAGAAAAATTTCGCCACAATTTTATTTCTATAGAAAATTTTTCCAAAATTTTATTTCTATAGAAAAAATTGTCAAATTTTTATTTCTATAGAAAATTCTGCCAAAAATGTTATTTCTCTAGAAAATTTTGCCAAAATTTTATTTCTCTAGAAAATTTTGCCAAAATTTAATTTCTCTAGAAAATTTTGCCAATAATTGTATTTCTCTAAAAAATGTTGCCAAAATTTTATTTCTATAGAAAATTCTGCCAAAATTTTATTTCTCTAGAAAATTTTGCCAACATTTTATTGCTATAGAAAAATTTCGGCACAATTTTATTTCTATAGAAAATTTTTCCAAAATTTTATTTCTAAAGAAAAATTTGTCAAATTTTTATTTCTATAGAAAATTCTGCCAAAAATGTTATTTCTCTAGAAAATTTTGCCAAAATTTTATTTCTACAGACAAATTCTGCCAAAATTTTATTTTATAGAAAATTTGGCCAACATTTTATTTCCCTAGAAAATTTCGCCAACATTTTATTTCTCTAGAAAATTTTGCCAAACTTTTACTTCTATGGAAAATTTTGCCAAAATTTTATTTCTATAGAAATTTTATAAAACTTTTATTTCTATAGAAAATTTTGCAAAAAAATTATTTTTATAGAAAATTTTGCCAAAATTTTATTTCTCTAAAAAAAATTTGCAATAATTTTATTTCTACGGAATATTTGGCCAAAATTTTATTTAACTAGAAAATTTTGCCAAAATTTTATTTCTATAGAAAATTCTGACAAAATTTTATTTCTCTAGAAAATTTTGCCAAAATTTTATTTCTGTGGAAAATTTGGCCAAAAATTTTATTTCTGTGGAAAATTTGGCCAAAAATGTTATTTCTCTAGAAAATTTTGCCAACATTTAATTTCTCTAGAAAATTGTGCCAAAATTTTATTTTTATGGAAAATGTTGCCAAAATTTTATTTCTCTAGAAAATTTGGCTAAAATGTTATTTATCTAGAAAATTTGGCTAAAATTTTATTTCTCTAGACAAATTCTTCCAAAATTTTATTTTATGGAAAATTTGGCCAACATTTTATTTCTATAGACAATTTCGGCAAAATTTTATTTCTCTAGAAAATTTTGCCAACATTTTTTTTGTATAGAAAATTTTGCCAAACTTTTATTTCTATGGAAAATTTTGCAAACCACCAAATTTTATAAAATTTTTATTTCTATAGAAAAGAAATTTTGCCATAATTTTTATAGAAAATTTTGCCATAATTTTATTTCTATGGCAAATTTGGCCTAGAAAATTTTGCCAAAATTTAATTTCTCCAGAAAATTGTGCCAAAATTTTATTTCTATAGAAAATTTTGCAAAATTTTATTTCTCAAAAAAATTTCGCCAAAATTTTATTTCTCTAGAAAATTTTGCCAAAATTTTATTGCTATAGAAAAATTTCGCCACAATTTGATTTCTATAGAAAATTTTTCCAAAATTTTATTTCTATAGAAAAATTTGTCAAAATGTTATTTCTCTAAAAATTTTGCCAAAATTTTATTTCTATGGAAAATTTTGCCAAAATTTTATTTCTCTAGAAAATTGTGCCAAAGTTGTATTTCTATGAAAAATTTTGCCAATAATTTTATTTCTCTAGAAACTTTTCTCAAAATTTTATTTCTATAGAAAATTTTCTCCGAATTTTATTTACCTAGAAAATTTTGCCAAAATTTAATTTATCTAGAAAATTTTGTCAAACTTTCATTTCTATCGAAAATTTTGTAAAAATTTTATTTCTATAGAAAATTTTCCCAAAATTTTATTTCTCAAGAAAATTTCGCCAAAATTTTATTTATCTAGAAAATTTCACCAAAATTTAATTTATCTAGAAAATTTTGCCAAAATTTTATTTCTATCGAAAATTTTGTAAAAATTTTATTTCTATAGAATATTTTGGCAAAATTTTATTTCTATAGAATGTTTTCTCAAAATTTTATTACTATAGAAAATTTTGTCAAAATTTTATTTCTATAGAATATTTTGTCAAAATTTTATTTCTATAGAATATTTTGTCAAAATTTTATTTCTATAGAAAATTTTATCAAAATTTTATTTCTATAGAAAATTTTATCAAATTTTTTTTTCTATAGAAAATTTTGTCAAAATTTTATTCCTATAGAACATTTTGTCAAAATTTCGTTTCTATACAAAACTTTCTCAAAATTGTCTTTCTATTAAAAATTAAAAAGCCTCTTAGTAAAAGAGGAATATTGTGCAAAATCTACCAAAACATCATTAATTTTGTTTCAGTACCATTTTATTTCTATAGAAAATTTTGTCAAAATTGTATTTCTATAGAAACTTTTTTTTAAATTTTATTTCTATAGAAAATTTTGTCAAAATTTTATTACTATAGAAAATTTTATCAAAATTTTATTTCTATAGAAAATTTTATCAAAATTTTTTTTCTATAGAAAATTTTGTCAAAATTTTATTCCTATAGAACATTTTGTCAAAATTTCGTTTCTATACAAAACTTTCTCAAAATTGTCTTTCTATTAAAAATTAAAAAGCCTCTTAGTAAAAGAGGAATATTGTGCAAAATCTACCAAAACATTATTAATTTTGTTTCAGTACCATAGTGTTGTTACTGTTAGTTGTCTAATACTATAATTTTGAGCACATTTTCCTTCTCATGTCATAGTGTCATCAAGCGGACAATCATGGCGCCTGAAAATAGGCAAATATTTTTATCTGCACGCTGAGAAGGAATATGATCACCTCAAACATGTTTCAAGAGCAGAATGTTATTTTTGTATGGTGACCATGTAACATGTTTGTCACTAAAATGTTATTTTCTCGTCAAATATAACCTGCTTGCCGAAATCAGATACATGATTTCCGAGAAAATAACATGGTTGCGAAAACCATGTTACATGGACACCACCCAAAAATAACATTTTGCTCTTAAAACATGTTTGAGGTGATCATATTCCTTCTCTGGGTATGGGTAAACCGGGTTCCACCCCAAACTGTTAAATTCAACGATTGATCTTCGATTAAATGGAGACAAAAGGAATCTTGGGTTGATCTAGGTATAATTTTAAAGTAAAAATACGCGACTTCCATCTATCATAGAAAAATCCACTTAATTCGTTTTGTTTTGTTTATAAAAAAAAATGTTACCTTTTGTGCCACCATAAATATTTTGGACAATTTTTTATTTGACTTACGCCAAAAATTTGCCATTCCGTTCAGCCCTAGTATATAGTTTAATGAGAATTTATTTGCCAAAAACCACTGTTCGCTGTCAACCGCCATGCTGTACAAATAAAACCATAAATTTCCATGTTTTCTACAGCATATGCATGGGACTTTCTATGGTTTTAACTGTTTTTAGCATTTAATTGAAGTTTTATAATTTTTTTCCCACTTCGTTTCGGAATGCGCTATATGCTACTTAAATATATTCCTGTGAATATGTATTGCGGGTCGAAATGTCGAAGCAATTTCAGACATTTTTCACAAAACTCACAAACGCACAGGCATATCAGCATAATGTTTTGTGGTTTTTTTATCCCCTCCTCCCCATCCCTCTCGCCGAACAATAAAATACCAGCAATAGTTATAGTCGTATATTTTAAATTATACAGTGCTAATGTTCTATTATTTTTTGTTTATTTTCTCTTCCATTATTTCACAGATTCTACGTGACATACGAAAGGGTCTATTGCAAATGGGTCGGGAAGGAAAAATCGGTAAGTTTTTCAAAATAATTTTCACTAGCCCTCAAATACGAATACATACACATACATGCACACATTGAAAGTCTATGAGTTGTATTTGTGCATGCGGTGCTATAAAATGCAATGAAAAATACTTTATAGCATCATCATCAACGTTTTGCGGTGGTGTTGAAATAACAAATTTATGTTTACCCTGGTATTTATTTTTCATCGTTTTCCCCCCCCCATTGCAGATGACACCTATATGTACGATGATGCTTTGCGGGGACCCCATTATGCTGTTAGCGGTATCCATCCACAGGGTCATTGGTATGATGAACCACCCTATGAAAGTGATCCAGATGATTTTCTTATGTCAGGTCTCAATTATGGACCAGCAGCAACAATACAAGTGAGTGAAAATTCAATGATATGAAAATAAATTTTTTTGGTGTAAGGTTTTTTTAGGGAAAAGGGACTTAAAGATATTTTTACATTGAGAAACAAAAATTGCATTTTTATAATTTTTTTCCCAAAATTTTATTTCTATCGAAAATTTTTGCAAAATTTTATTACTATGAAAAATTTTGTCAGAAAGCAATTTCTATAGATTTTTTTTCCAATTTTTTTTTTTAAATTTTGTCAAAATTTTATTTCTGAGAACATTTTTTTTTTGTATTGTGGTACTATCATATTTACATTATTTCTTAAGACTATATAAGTTAAGTATATGAGTTTTTTTTTTTGATAATTTACTAAAAAATATTGCAACAAAAGAATTCTAACTTTGTTTATGAGAAAGCTACAATTTTTATTTGATACAGTTTTAGGCAAAAAAGATAGTAAAAAACCTAAGATATTTTAAGGAGATGATGATTGTGAATAGCTTTTTTCATCTTCTGCCAGAAGATTGGAAAGAAAATTACATCTGTATATTCCTTATCAATTCGTAATTTGAACATCTGTTGCGATCTTCAAAGCTTTTTATAAGATGACTGATTACATTATGGAAGGTTTCTTCATTATGGTTTCGATGCAAGTGGAATCTTGAGTTTTGCTTGGGTAAATTGAAGATGATTTTCAAATTTTTATTTTGTATAATCTGGAGTTTTTTTCTTAATTGTTTTGGGGGCCTTTGTGTACCAAATTTGGCAGCCGTATGTCATAATCGGTCTGATACATGATTTGTATAATAAAAGTTTGTTTTGTGTATTTAAAGAAGATTTACGGCATAATAGAGGATAGAGCGCGCTCCCACATCGTATTGTTTTGAGGCATATAGCATTGATATGTCCCTAAATGAGCATTTTTTGTCCAATACTATTCCGAGGTATTTGACACTATTTTCGATTGGGATTTCATGTCCCTGTATGACTAAGGGTATTGTTGGATTTCTTTTTATTGAATTATTGAATGGAAAGATGATGGCTTGGGTTTTGCCTTCATTGACTTTAATTTTCCATTTATTGAAATATTTCTCCGCATGCAATAGAGCTTTTTTAATCTTTTTTATGATTGCATTTGACAATTTTCCACTTGTAATAATTGCCGTGTCATCTGCGTATAAGGCCTTGTCGTAATCTTTTAATACTTTAAAATCGGATGTAAATATTAAATACAATACAGGTGACAATACCGATCCTTGGCGAACACCGGCTGGTATTAATCTTTCATTTGAATCTTCGCCCCCAATGTTTACGACCATTTTTCTTTCACTTAAAAAGCCTTTGATCATTTTTTGTAGATAGAGTGGTACACCTACTTCTTTTAGCTTGAACACCAATCCATTGTGCCATATAGCATCAAAAGCCTTCTCAATATCCATAAGGACTACACCCGTACTTCTTATATTTCTTTAATCTTGTCAATAATATTTGTGATCCGTTTTACCTGGCGAACTGTAGAATGCTCCTTTCGGAATCCGAATTGTTCTCGCATTATAATATTGTTATTTTCAGTGTACTCTAAAAGTCTTTGCAGAATGATTTTTTTCAAAAATTTTATCTAGGCAGCTTAGCATACTTATCGGACGGTAGCTTTTTGGTGACGATGAGTCTTTACCGGATTTTAATATAGGAATAACTTTTGCTTTTTTGAAAATATTAGGAAAATAACCGCTCTTTAGACACCAGTTAAAAATTTTTGTTAAGGAGACGAAAAAGCTATCGGGCACATTTTTTAATATGATAGGCTTGATACCATCGATTCCTGGAGCTTTTGAGTTTTTAAGCCCAAAGGCAAAAGTTTGTACTTCATCTTTTGTTGTGTATTTAATGTCCGTTAAATTGTATTGTCTTTGCAGCCATTTTACATGCATACTAACTTTCTTATCCATTGTTGAAATCATATTTAGCGTCGTTTTGTGGTTTTCTTCGAAAACATTTGCTATTAAATTGGCTTTCTCCTTATCATTTGTAAAACTGTTATATCTATATAAAATTTTGTCAAAATTTTATGTCTATAGAAAAAATTTCCTAACAGTTTATTTAAATCGAAAATTTTTGCAAAATTTTATTTCTATAGAAAATTTTGTCAAAATTTTATTTCTATAGAAAATTTTGTCAAAATTTTATTTCTATAGAAAATTTTGTCAAAACTTTATTTCTATAGAAAATTTTGTCGAAATTTTATTTCTATAGAAAAATTTTTGTCAAAATTGTATTTCTATAGAAAATTTTTGTCAACATTTTATTTCTATAGAAAATTTTGTCAATTTTTTTTTCTATAGACAATTTTATCAAAATTTTATTTGTATAGATTATTTTGCCAACATTTTATTTCTATAGAAAATTTTATCAAAATTTTATTTCTATGCGAAATCTTGTCAAAATTTTATTTCTATAAAAATTTTGTCAACATTTTATTTCTATAGAAATTTTTGTCAAAATTTTATTTATATAGAAAATTTTGTCAAAATTTTATTTCTATAGAAAATTTTGTAAAAAATTTATTTCTATAGAAAATTTTGTCAAAATTTTATTTCTATAGAATATTTTTGCAAAAATATTTTTGTCCAAATTTTATGTGAAATTCTAGAGAAAATTTGGCCACATTTTATTTGTATAGAAAACTTTTGCAACATTTTATTTCTATAGAAAATTTTGTCAAAATTTTATTTCTATAGAAAATGTTGTCAAAATTTTATTTCTATAGAATATTTTGTCAAAATTTTATTTCTATAGAAAATTTTTTCAAGATTTTATTTTTTTTTATTTATATAGAAAATGTTGTCAAAATTTTATTTCTATAGAAAATTTTGTAAAAAATTTATTTCTATAGAAAATTTTGTCAAAATTTTATTTCTATAGAATATTTTTGCAAAAATATTTTTGTCCAAATTTTATATGAAATTCTAGAGAAAATTTGGCCACATTTTATTTGTATAGAAAACTTTTGCAAAATTTTATTTCTATAGAAAATTTTGTCAAAATTTTATTTCTATAGAAAATTTTGTCAAAATTTTATTTCTATAGAAAATTTTGTCAAAATTTTATTTCTATACAAAATTTTGTCAAAATTTTATTTCTGCAGAAAAATTTGTCAAAATTTTATTTCTATAGAAAATTTTGTCAAAATTTTATTTCTATAGAAAATTTTGCCAAAATTTTATTTCTATAGAAAATTTTGTCAAAATTTTATTTCTATAGAAAATTTTGTCAAAACTTTATTTCTATAGAAAATTTTGTCAAAACTTTATTTATATAGAAAATTTTGTCAAAATTTTATTTCTATAGAAAATTTTGTCAAAATTTTATTTCTATAGAAAATTTTGTCAAAATTTTATTTCTGTAGGAAATTTTATCAAAATTTTATTTCTATAGAAAATTTTTGTCAACATTTTATTTCAATAGAAAATTTTGTCAATTTTTTTTTCTATAGACAATTTTATCAAAATTTTATTTGTATAGATTATTTTGCAAACATTTTATTTCTATAGAAAATTTTATCAAAATTTTATTTCTATATTTTATTTATTTCTATCTTGTCAAAATTTTATTTCTATAAAAATTTTGTCAACATTTTATTTCTATAGAAAATTTTTTCAAAATTTTATTTCTATAGAAAATGTTGTCAAAATTTTATTTCTATAGAAAATTTTTTCAAGATTTTATTTTTATAGAAAAATTTTGTCACCACTGTGTTCTTATAAAAATTTTGTCAAAATTGTATTTCTGTGGAAAATTTTTATAAAATTATTTATATCTACAGACATTTGTTTTGTCAATATTTTATTTATATGGAAAATTTTATCAAAATTTTATTTCTATAAAAAATGTTGCAAATATTTTATTTATGTCGACAATTTTGTACAAATTTTGTTATATCGAAAATTTTGTCAACTTTTTATTGAAAATTTTGTCAAAATTTAATTTGTTTTGTTTGTTATTGTTGGCTTCTCTTCAACCGTTATTGTTGTTTTTGATCTCAGCTTAAAGTTGGCTAACTACATACCCATCGATGATTTGAGTTTGGCAAAGGAAAAGAGATATGCTTGCAAATTTGTTTAGGCAGTAGCCGACTATCAAACCTTTTTTCGGAAGGTTCAGGTGCAGTTCACTTTGGGTTGAGTGAATTACCCGAATTTGCAAGTAGAGGATGCTGATGAGGAATGTGGTAATTCCGAAACAGCTGTACATCCAACCATCTTGCAGTCTATAGGGCTTTGCCCAAATAAATTTGACAAGCATACTTTTCCTCTGTTGGTTAAGCTACACTTGTAGTATAGTCAATGCATGGCTTTAAGCTGAGATCAAAAACAACAATAAAATTTAATTTCTATAGAAATTTGTGTCTAAATTTTGTTTACATACAGAAAATTTTGTCAACATTTAATTTCTGTAGAAAATTTTTTTAAATATTTGCAAAGTTTTATTTCATAATTTGTTTTGCAAAATTTTATTTCTACAGAAAAATTTTTTGTAGACAATTTTAAGAAAATTTTAATTCTATAGAAATTTTTTACAAAATTTTATTTCTAAAAAAAATTTTTGAAAAAAATTTTTTTCTATTGTTTTGATTGCAGCTTAAGATCACGCGTTATCTAAACTACAATAGTAGCTTAACCAAAAGAGCAGAAGTATGTTTATTAAGTTTATTTGACCAAAGTCCCTTAGACTACAAGATAGACGGCCATTTCGGAACTACCACATTCTTCAGCAGGATGCTGATAGCTTCGCTACTTGCAGCGAAACCATCAAACTAAATTTGCATAATTCACTAAATCCAAAGTGAACTACACTTGAACCTCCCGAAAAAGGTTTTTGGATAGTCGACTTTGCCTTAATAAATTTGCACAAACGTATTTCTATAGAACATTGTTGCAAAATTTTATTTCTATCGAAAAATTTTCCAATATTTTATTTCCAAACAAAAAAATTTATTTCTATATACAAATTTTTCTAGAATTTTATTTCTATAGAAAATTTTGTATAATTTTATTTTTTTTTGTGTTTTTTGGAATTTATCAAAATTTTATTTCCATGCTGAAATTTTTCCCAATTTCATGCCTATTTAGCATTTTTTAAAAAAAATTTATTTCTATAGAAAACTTTGTGAACTCTTTATTTCTATACAAAAACTTTAGCAAAATTGTATTTCTATAGAAAATGTTTACAACATTTTATTTCAAGGGAATATTTTTGCAAAATTTCATTTCTTAAGAAAATGTTTGCTAAATTTTATTTCTATGGAGAATATTATCAAAATTTTATTTTTTTATTTTGGAATATTTTTTACAAAATTTTATAACTATAGAAAACAGTTTGGCAAAATTCTATTTATATAGAAAATTTTATTTCTATAGCTAATATTTGCCATATTTTTTAATTTTTTTTGGAAAGTTGTATTTCTATAGAAAAATTTTTCCAAATTTTATTTCAATAGAAAATTTTGTCAAAATTTTATTTCTATAGAAATTTTTGTGAAAATTTTATTTTTAGAGAAAATTTTGTCAAAGTTTCATTTCTATAGATAATTGTTGCAAAATTTAATTTCTATAGATTATTTTTCCAACTTTTATTTCATAAAAAATGTTACAAAATTTTATTTGTATAGAAAATTTTTGCAAAATTTTATTTCTAGAGAAAATGTTTGTTAAATTTTATTCCCATAGAAACTTTTCACGAAATTTTATTTCTTTTTCAATTTTTGTATTAAATTTCGCTTTTTAAACTTTATTAATTAATATTTGGAATTTGGTTTTCCCCAAATAGGCCATCTCTTATTTAAGGTCATTTATATCAATAGCAAGACATAAATGCCACTGAACTTTGATGACCCTTTTCATCGTATTTTTGATACTGCTACAGTCATACAAACTCATAAGCCACGATACCACCATAACCATTGGACCATCTGTGGTTCTGGTCTTTTGCATTTAAGTGGCAGCCACATGTGTGTGCCGGCTTGAATAAAAATACGGTATCATTTGTTATTAAATATCCCCATTTCGGCACATTAAACTCCAAATTCCAAAGGGGATCCCCCCAACGCATTTAGTTTCTATACCACACATGCCCACAGACACACACACACACATACAAACGCACACCCATCCCTTTGCTTCTGGCTAAGACCAATATGTAAATGCGAAAAGGATAAGCAAAAGTTGGTTAACCGAGAAAAAGAATATAAAGCCCTACGATTGCATTGTGGAAACATGTGTGCCAAATATCTATATATAAATGTATGGGTGTGCATGTGTGTATCTATGTGTATGCAAGTTGGCTCTCTTACAAACTCATTGTAGTAACTGTGTATGACCTTATCTATATGCAAGCACGAGTGTGTGTGTGGATATGTGTAAGTGCACTTTATTATTCTTGTTATCCTGGCATGTAGTCTGTGGTGGTTTTTGTGTGTGCATCTTATGTGCCATTTACCAATAAAAATGCCATTCAACTAAATGTTTATTTTATTTATTTTTTTGTTTTTATATATGTACATATATTTTTTTTTATTCCATCTTCCCACAAAAGTTTTGACAATCAGCTTTCACATATAAATGCGTACATTTTTCTTCAATCTCCCAAGGATGTTGCCATTGCTGCTGATTCTTTGAAATCGTATTTTGGATTTTTTTTCATCTTGGCCTTACATCTGTAATCCAAAAATGTTGCTTCGTCTGTAAGATTTGATTTTTAAAATAGTTCCTTTTTGTTATGTTCTTTCGTTCCTATTGACTACACCTCCATGGCATTAAACTTTGTAAAATATGAAAAGGAAAAATGCCAAAAAAAGTACAATGGCATCAACGTCAAGTTTTAGCAATGATGCTTTTACTGACCTTTTTTAAGGATTTCCATAGAATACAAGCAGATAGGAATGCTGATATGGATGACAAAATCTTACGAATTTTCTGTTGAACTAAAATTTGGGGAAAAAATCTAAAAGATTAAAGTTTAGGAAAAATCGTCTGTAGACATAGCTACAAAAAACCTTGCAACATTTGACAAACTTTGAAAAGCTAAAAAAATTTTCTAAATTTTTGAGAAAATTGTCTATAGAAATAAAATTTTGCAAAAATTTTCTATAGAAATAAAATTTTGCAAATATTTTCTATAGAAAATTTTGACACGATTTTCTATGGAACTAAAATTTTGACAAATTTTCTATAGAAATAAAATGTTGACAAAATTTTCCATGGAAATAAAATTTTGACAAAATTTCCTATAGAAATAAAATTTTGACAAAATTTCCTATAGAAATAAAATTTTGCAAAATTTTTCTATAGAAATAAAATTTTGCAAAATTTTCTATAGAAATAAAATTTTGCAAAAATTTTCTATAGAAATAAAATTTTGCAAAAATTTTCTATAGAAATTAAATTTTGACACGATTTTCTATGGAACTAAAATTTTGCAAAAATTTTCTATAGAAATAAACTTTTGCAAAAATTATCTATAGAAATAAAATTTTGAAAAATTGTCTAAAAAATAAAATTTAGCCAAAATTTTCTATAGAGATAAAATGTTGACAAAATTTTCTTTAGAAATAAAATTTTTACAAAATTTTCTATGGCAATAAAATGTTGACAAACTTTCTATAGAAATAAAATTTTGACAAAATTTTCTATAGAAACAAACTTTTGTAAAAATTTCTAAGAAACAAAATTTTGCAAAAATTTTCTTTGGAATATAATTTTGAAAAAAAATTTTATAGAAACAAAATGTGGAAAAAAAATTCTATAGAAAAAAAAATTTGACAAAATTTTCTATAGAAATAAAATTTTGCAAAATTTCCTATAGAAATAAAAGTTTTAGAAATTTTTCTATAAAAAAATATTTGCAAAATCTTTCTATGCGAATAAAATTTTGACAAAATATTCTATAGAAATAAAATTTTGCCAAAATTTTCTATAGTAATAAAATTTTGACAAAATTTTCTATAGACATAAAAGTTTGACAAAATTTGCTATAGAAATAAAATTTTGACAAAATTTTCTATAGAAATAAAATTTTGACAAAATTGTCTGTAGAAATAAAATTTTGACAAAATTTTCTAGAAATACATTTTTGACAAATTTTCTATAGAAATAAAATTTTGACAATATTTTCTATAGAAATAAAATTTTGCAAAAATTTTCTTTAGAATATAATTTTGAAAAAAATTTTTATAGAAAAAAAATGTGGAAAAAATTTCGATAGAAAAAAACTTGACAAAATTTTTTATTGAAATAAAATTTTTCAAAATTTCCTATAGAAATAAAAGTTTTAGAAATTTTTCTATAAAAAAATATTTGCAAAATCTTTCTATGGGAATAAAATTGTGACAAAATTTTCTATAGAAATAATATTTAGACAAAATTTTCTATAGAAATAAAAGTTTGACAAAATTTTCTATAGAATTTTTTTTACAGAACTAAAATTTTGACACAATCTTCTATAGAAATAAAATTTTGACAAAATTTTCTATGGTAATAAAATTTTGTCAAAATTTCTATTATTTTTTCTATAGATAATAAAATTTTGACAGAATTTTCTATAGAAATAAAATTTTGACAAAATTTTCTGTATAAATAAAATTTTGACAAAATTTGCTATAGAAATAAAATTTTGACAAAATTTTCTATAGAAATAAAATTTTGAAAAAATTTTCTATAGAAATAAAATTTTGACAAAATTTTCTATAGAAATAAAAGTTTGACAAAATTTTCTATAGAAATAAAATTTTTACAAAATTTTCTATAGAAATAAAATTTTGACAAAATTTTCTATAGAAATAAAATTTTTAGAAAATTTTCTATAGAAATAAAAGTTTGACAAAAAATTTCTATAGATAATAAAATATCTAGAAAATTTTCTATAGAAATAAAATTTTGACAAAAGAATTCTATAGGTTAGGTGGCAGCCCGATGTATCAGGCTCACTTAGACTATTCAGTCCATTGTGATACCACATTGCTGAACTTCTCTCTTATCACTGAGTGCTGCCCGATTCCGTGTTAAGCTCAATGACAAGGGACCTCCTCTTTATAGCCGAGTCCGAACGACGTTTCACATTACAGTGAAACCACTGAGAGAAGCTTTGAAACCCTCAGAAATGTCACCAGCATTACTGAGGTGGGATAATCCACCGCTGAAAAACTTTTTGATGTTCGGTCGAAGCAGGAATCGAACCCACGACCTTGTGTATGCAAGGCGGGCATGCTAACCATTGCACCACGGTGGCTTCCAAAGAATAGAAATAAAATTTTGACAAAATTTTCTATAGAAATACAATTTTGACAAAATTTTCTATAGAAATAAAATGTTGACAAAATTTTCTATAGAAATAAAATGTTGTCAAAATTTTCTATAGAAATAAAATTTTGACAAAATTTTCTATAGAAATAAAATTTTGACAAAATTTTCTATAGAAATAAAATTTTGACAAAATTTTCTATAGAAATAAAATTTTGACAAAATTTTTTATAGAAATAAAATTTTGACAAAATTTTTTATAGAAATAAAAGTTTGACAAAATTATCTATTTCTCTAGAACTTTGACAAGAAATTTCTATAGATAATAAAATTTTGACAAAATTTTCTATAGAAATAAAATTTTCACAAAATTTTCTATAGAAATAAAATTTTGACAAAATTTTCTATAGGAATAAAATTGTGACAAAATGTTCTATGGAAATAAAATTTTGCCAACATTTTGCCAAAATTTTCTAAAGAAATAAAAGTTTGACAAAATTTTCTATAGAAATACAATTTTGACAAAATTTTCTATAGAAATAAAATTTTGACAAAATTTTCTATAGAAATAAAATTTTGACAACATTTTCTATAGAAATAAAATTTTGACAACATTTTCTATAGAAATAAAATTTTGACAAAATTTTTTATAGAAATAAAATTTTGACAAAATTTTTTAAAGAAATAATATTTTGAAAGAAAAAAAATCTATAGAAATAAAATGGTAAAAAAAAAATTTGTTAAAATTTTATTTCTATAGATATAAAATTTTGACAAAATTTTCTATAGAAATAAAATTTTGACAAAATATCCTATAGACATAAAATTTTGACAAAATTTTCAATAGAAATAAAATTTTGCAAAAATTTTCTATAGAAATTAAATTTTGACACAATTTTCGAAAGAAATAAAATTTTGCAAAAATTTTCTATAGCTATAAAATTTTGATAAAATTTTCTATAGAAATAAGATTTTAACAAAATTTTCTGTGGAAATAAAATTTTGCAAAAATTTTCTTTAGAATATAATTTTGACAAAATTTTCTTTAGCCACAAAAAATTTCCTACGAAATCCCTGTTGTTTTATTTACACCATAAACTTTGAAATGGTTTTCTGATGCCAATATCAATGGGGTAGTTAAAGGCATTATGTGGTAAAGACTCGTCTGGAGCTTATCTAACAGCAATTGACAAAGCTGATGGATGATTGATTTGTGGCAATAGAGCTATGATTTGTAGTAAATATTTGTTATACTTAAAATAAAAATCATGGACAAGCATTGATTGCATTGATCCGTTGAGATTTGGATGAAGGACTGAATATAAGAAAGAAAAATAGTTTGATATTTGTACTTTTTTATATATAGATTATTGTATAATGTATCATTGTTGTTGTTTTTTTTTTATTTCAGGGTGGTCGTGTTCGATTCTCTTCCAATCGTGATAGTACTGGAGTTATTTCATTACGTTCAGCTGGTGATATTTCATTGCCTCAACGAGGACCACCGAGAAGAGGCCTCATATTACCTCAACAGCCACCAAATCCACCGACAATAATTCCTTTAACACATGCCAGGTAAGTGCATATATAAAATGTAGTTTTGTTGCAATCTTTAGCAATCCAAAGGATAGAAAGGTCTATGGAAATTAGCCAATAGATTTGAACAGAAAATTTTCTTTCATAGGGGATTTTATTTTCAATAATCCTTAAGGCAATTAAAAAATTTTTCAAATTTGTTTATTTTTTAATTTTGTATTGCATAAATTTAAATATGAAATGAGATCGTAAACTCATCCATTGTGATTGAAATGATTTTTAAAAATAAATTAGAGTATGCAAGTTAAGTGTTGTCCTTTACAAGGAGGTGTATGCTACTGAGACGGATTAATTTAAAAATCGAACAGCGAAGAGAAAAGACATTTCAATCAAAATAATTTTATTTTAATTAAATGAAAATTATTTTAATTGAAATAAATTGAATTACGTAATTTAAAGTAAACATAATTTTAT
Source organism: Haematobia irritans (assembly GCF_050003625.1). Taxonomy (NCBI): domain Eukaryota; kingdom Metazoa; phylum Arthropoda; class Insecta; order Diptera; family Muscidae; genus Haematobia; species Haematobia irritans. The sequence goes on along the minus strand of NC_134397.1, from coordinate 248,446,602 downwards.
TAATTTTGTTCAAATAGTTTTTAAAATGAACTGGGTGATATTTAATTAATAATCTTTCCATATAACTAAAATTCATTAATCTAATTTTTGATTTCATTTTTTTATATCAATTCATTTGGACTTAAAAACAGCCTACAGGCTATCATAAAAATGACTCAATTTTATGAAATTAAAAGTGGAAAGTCATCCTTATTTTTTGTACACTAACGTCACCCTTCGTCATTTTGACTACGGATTATTTTAAGGCGGTTTAAATCGCATCGTGAGAAAAAATTAGAACCAAAATTTCGTTTAATTTTTTATTCGGTGCATTCCTAATTAATATTAAACAAAAATTAACAAAATGTTTGGATTAGAATACAGTTCAGATACAGTTTAGACTGAAAATAAAATTAAGCGTCATAATTTTGACGAAGGATGTCTGTTTAGGGTTAAAAAAATAGATTTTTTAATGTTTGTTTTTAATTAAACATAAATAAAAAGAATTCCATGTATTTTACACAAATAAATGATTCCAATCAAATCTCATACAACAGAAATTTCTTTACATTACATTAACAATATTTAGTGTATTTAAATTATCATAAATTTGATGAAATTTAATAAAATTGCAATATTTTTTACAATATTATTTTTTAACAATATTTAACGTATTTAAAGTACCATAAATTTAGTTTATTAAATTAAATTAATATTTTTTTAATATTTTTTTTTTTTTGAATTATTCTTAGTTATACCCTCCACCAAAGGATGGAAGGTATATTAAATTTGTCATTCCGTTTGTAACACAACGAAATATTGATCTAAGACCCCATGAAGTATATATATATATATATATATATATATATATATATATATATATATATATATATATATATATATATATATATATATATATATATATATATATATATATATATATATATATATATATATATATATATATATATATATATATACTTCATGGGGTCTTAGATCAATATTTCGTTGCGGACCCTCAAAGAGAAGCAAATTTCATCCGGTCGGGCTGAAATTTGGTACATGATGTTGGTATATGGTCTCTAACTACCATGCAAAAATTGGTCCACATCGGTCCATAATTATATATAGACCCCATATAAACCGATCTCCTGATTTGGCTTGCGAAGCCTCAAAGAGAAGCAAATTGCATCCGATCCGGTTGTAACTTTGAACATGGTGTTAGTATATGATCTTTAGCCAGAATTGGTCCATATCGGTCCATAATTATATATAGCCCCATATAAAACGTTCTCCAGATTTGACCTCCGGAGCCTCTTGGAGGAGCAAAATTCATCCGATCCGGTTCAAATTAGGAACGTGGTGTTAGTATATGGTCGCTAACAACCATACCAAAATTGGTTCAATTACACAAAAATTCGTCCATATCGGTTCATAATCATGGTTGCCACTAGAGCCAAAAATAATCTACCAAAATTTTTTTATATAGAAAATTTTGTCAAAATTTTATTTCTATAGAAAATTTTGTAAAAATTTTATTTCTAGAGAAAATTTTGTTAAAATTTTATTCGGTTCATAATAAAATTTTCATCATTGTCAAAATTTTATTTCTATAGAAAATTTTGTCAAAATTTTATTTCTATAGAAAATTTTGTTCAATTTTATTCGGTTCATAATCATGGTTGCCACTCGAGCCAAAAATAATCTACCAAGATTTTATTTCTATAGAATATTTTGTGAAAATTTTTATTTCTATAAAAAATTTTGTGAAAATTTTATTTATATAGAAAATTTTGTCAAAATTTTATGTCTACTTTGTCAAACTGAATTATATACGTATTGGATCGATCTTTTTTGATTTAATATATACCATATATGGACTTACATACAATTTAGAAGATGCACCCAGAGAAGGAATATGGTCACCTCAAACATGTTTTAAGAGCAAAATGTAATTTTTGGGTGGTGACCATGTAACATGGTTTTTGCAACCATGTTATTTTCTCGGAAATCATGTATCTGATTTCGGCAAGCAGGTTATATTTGACGAGAAAATAACATTTTAGTGACAAACATGTTACATGGTCACCATACAAAAATAACATTTTGCTCTTGAAACATGTTTGAGGTGATCATATTCCTTCTCTGCGTGTGGTGTTAGGAGGTTTTAAGATACCTTGCCATCGGCAAGCGTTACCGCAACTTAAGTAATTCGATTGTGGATGGCAGTGTTTAGAAGAAGTTTCTACGCAATCCATGATGGAGGGTACATAAGCTTCGGCCTGGCCGAACTTACGGCCGTATATACTTGTTTAATTGCTAGTATCATTTCTGTGATTGAAGATTTCTTCAATTGAAAAATTAATGGGATCAATTAAATTCGTGATGGAATCAGAATTATTTTTTTGTGTGAAGAATTGCAATAAATTCAATAAAATTGAAATCATTTTTTAAATAATCTTTTTTTTAAATAATATTTAATGTATTTAAATTACCATAAATTTATTAGAATTTATTGGAATAATTTTTTAAATTAAAAACTAAATTTTTTTATTATATTTAAATAAATTGAATTTAAATGAATTAAAATAAATTTAATGCCATGTATTTGATATAAATAAATTTTTGTAAATTATCTCCTAAATATAATTAAATGATATTTAATTATTAATATATTGCCTTCTTCCGGATTCATGTTTAAAAGCAACTCCTTTTTAGCTAATGATGACACACAAATCCCATACCATTGCAATTTCATTACTGAAGAACTCAAGGTCATGGTGTTTTGCTAATGATAGCTGTCAATTAAACTTGAACAACATTAGCCTGTCCACCTCCTTCCTTGCTTAGGAAAACCATTTGCCCACAAAGTCTGAGTTCGGCAGAAGAGATTACAGAAAAATTCGTTTCAGATGTCCATCAGTTGTTGAATCAATTAATCTTACACAAACTTTATGTTCCACAATCTAGTCCTTTACGTTTTGTTGCTCTTTTTTCTGGCTCTTGGTTTATATCTTACCATTATTTTTCTTATGTGGTTTACCAAAAAACATGGGTGGCATTGTGATATGATTGACCTATGTTTCATTTTAACTTAAACCTGAGTGTGTGTGTGTGTGGAACCTAGTCTGTGAATTTTTAAATAACTTTTGTCTATTTCAAATGTAGTTTTTAGCAATCTTTTATAGCCCAAAGGAAGTGGTTTCTCTATTTTAGAGTGGGAGAGTATGTATGTGCAAAACGTGCAAAAGGTTGTTTCTAATGTAGAGCAATAACCGGCAGCACCATAACAGCAACAACAACAAAAAGAAAACTAAACGAAATGAAAAACTCATATCCTTTCAAAAATAGGTGTTCCATGTCCATTCAGTTAGACATTCGTTCATTCATATACTATCGTTGGAGTTATACGGACGTGTGTATCTCTAACTAAGTTTTTAGATGATGTTCATGTAGTCCCTTTGATGGGTGCGTGTGTATGTGTGTGTGTGAGTTACGAAAGGAATGCATGCGTGTGAGTTGCGTACGTGCTGAAATATCAAAATGGAAACAATCAAAATGAAGCAAACATTATTACAAACACACATACACTCACACGTATCTACCTATCTCCCCAATACAATGGAGAGCCCTCAAAATGCTATCAATGTATAAATATCTCATACTCTCCCACACTCCCATCCACACTCACCCATGTTTCTCATGTTCTCAGCATTGAAAACACTAACAGTAAAATTTTCAATACTACCACTATCTATACCTACCCACAGTAAACTTAGTTGGATATCCCGTACATAGCAATACAATGCTCATCTCTGTGGTTGATTACGTTAAATATTGATACAATTTTTATTGTTGTATATTGTAGTTGTAGTTATAGGATCCTACCAACACGTTCTTGTATAACTGTGAATTTGTTTGGAGCCTGTATGCGTGCGTGAACCTTTTCTTTGTGGAGGATTTTCATTTCGTACATCTTGTCTTTGGTGTTCCACACTATTTAGTCTTCATCTTCTCAATTCTCATTAGTTTTGAGTTTGATTGGCAAAGTGGTATAAAGTAAAGAGTGTGTGGTGAAAATATTAAATAAGTTAGGAGAACTGTCTCGAACTTTGTAGTATTGTAGATCTCAAAATACAAAATAGAAAAATCGAGAACATTGACTTGATAATACCGTAACCAATAAGTCCTCTAATTATTTATTTTTTTTTATAGGAGATACACGTTTAATTAATTCATTTGAGTATATGTAAATATAATTTTATTTCATAATTGTCTTTTCTAAATTTTTTACAATTTGTTTTGATGTTTGAGAATATAAAAAAAAATAAATTTATATAAAGAATATTACATTAATAAATAATGTTGCGTCCTCTATTTCAAAGAATTTTCATTCAGAGTGAACTTTTATAAATTCACCAGAAATACAAGAATCTTTAAAAAAATCTATAAAAAGTGTCACTTGTCATAAAAGGTGGTGGAATTAAATCCATTTCACAAATTAATTTTCTATGAAATTATAAAGTAACGTCTTTTTTTAATTAGATCCAACTAAATCCAAAATCATTTTTTGTTCATTTCATCGAATATCAATCCTTGAAATTAACGTTGTCGCTGACAATTTATAAAAGGTGGGGCAAAAAGTAACATTTGCTATAAAAGGTGGTAGTGACATATTTGACATATTTTTTTTATAAAAATGTTCATATTTTTTTATAAAAATATACTAATTAAATTAATTTATATTTATTTTCTTCGTATAAAATTGTAAAATAGTTTGCTTTTTAAAAACCATTTTATCCAAAATCATTCCTAGAGATTGATTTTCCAGGCAGAAACCAGGTGAACCTGCTATCGAAAATTCTCTTAGCATATTTTCAGGCGGTATGAGCGCTGAACTGGAAACGCTATGGAAAAATTTTGCAAAAAAATTATTTCTATAGAAAATTTTTGCAACATTTTATTTTTAATAAATTTTATTTATATAGAAAATTCTTGCATCATTTTATTTATATAGAAATTTTTTGGGAAATTTTATTTCTATAGCAAATTTTTGTCACAATTTTATTTCTATAGCAAATTTTTGTCACAATTTTATTTCAATACAAAATTTTGTCAAAATTTTATCTCTTTAGAAAATTTGTCAACATTTTATTTCTACAGATTTTTTTGTAAATATTATTTCTAAAAAATATTTGATCAAAATTTTATTTCTATAGAAAATTTTGTCAATGGTTATATGGTTAGTGGAACTAACCAAAATATTGGAAATAAATCAATAAACGATTGTTTCTATGACTATAATTACAAATTTTATTTCTATAGAATATTTTGTAAAATTTTTATTTCTATAGGAAATTTTGTTAAAATTTTAATTTCTATAGAAGATTTTGTCAAAATTTTATTTCGTTTTGTTTTGTTCTTTAATCATTGTTGTTGTTTTTTTTTTTTTTGATTTCACCTTAAAACCATGCATTGACTAAACTACAAGTGTAGCTAAACCAACAGCTGAAATCAAAAAAACAACAACAATGACTAAAGAACAAAACCAACAATAACAAAACAAAACGAATGGAAGCACGCTCAAAATAAACCCAGCCAACTGCACTCAAATCGATGATTTGACGGTGGCAAAGAAAAAGAGATATGTTTGTACGAAGTTATTTTGGCATAAGCCGGCTATCATGTAAAACCTTTTTTCGGAAGGTTCAAGTGTGGTTCATTGTTGGGTTTAATGAACTGCCTGAATTTATTCTGATAATTGGTTTATAGTTTTGCTGCAAGTAGAGGATGCTGATGAGGAATGTGGTAATTCCGAAACGTGCGTCCATCCAACCATCTTGCAGTCTTGCAGTCTCGGGCTTCGCCCAAATAAATATGACAAACATTCTTTTCCTCTCTTGGTTAAGCTACACTTGTAGTTTAGTCAATGCATGGTTTTAAGCTGAGATAAAAAAACAACAACAATTTTTTTTCTATAGAAAATGTTCTCAAAATTTTATTTCTATAGAATATTTTAGCAAAAATATTTTTGTCAAAACTGTATATGGAATTAAAATTTTGTCACAATTTTATTTCTAGAGAAAATTTGTCCAAATTTTATTTGTATAGAAAACTTTTGCAAAATTGTATTTCTATTGGAAATTTTTGCAAAATTTTATGTCCATGGAAATCCTTGTTAAAGTATATTTCTATAGAAAATTTTGTCGACATTTTATTTCTATTGACAATTTTGCCCTACTTTTATTTCTAAAGAAAATTTTGTAAAAATGTTTGTTTCTATAGAAAATTTTGTCAAAATTTTATTTCCATAGAAAATTTTGTCAAAATTTTATTTCTATAGAATATTTTGTCAAAATTTTATTTCTATAGAAAATTTTGTCAACATTTTATTTCTATATAATATTTTGTCAAAATTTTATTTCTATAGAAAATTTTGTCAAAATTTTATTTCTATAGAATGTTTTCTCAAAATTTTATTTCTATAGAAAATTTTGTCAAAATTTTATTTCGATAGAAAATTTTATCACAATTTTATTTCTATAGCAAATTTTGTCAAAATTTTATTTCTATAGCAAATTTTGTCAAAATTTTATTTCTATAGCAAATTTTGCTAAAATTTTATTTCTATAGAAAATTTTATCACAATTTTATTTCTATAGCAAATTTTGTCAAAATTTTATTTCTATAGCAAATTTTGTCAAAATTTTATTTCTATAGAAAATTTTGCTAAAATTTTATGTCTATAGAAAATTTTGTCAAAATTTTATTTTTATAGAAAATTTTGTCAATATTTTATTCCTATAAAAAATTTTGTCAAAATTTTATTTCTATAGAAAATTTTGTCAAAATTTTGTATCTATAGAAAATTTTGTCAAAATTTTATTTTTATAGAAAATTTTGTCAATATTTTATTTCTATAAAAAATTTTGTCAAAATTTTATTTCTATAGAAAATTTTGTCACAATTTTATTTCTATAGAATATTTTGTCAAAACTTTATTTCTATAGAATATTTTATCAAAATTTTATTTCTATAGAATATTTTGTCAAAATTTTATTTTTATAGAAAATGTTATCAGAATTTTATTTCTATAGAAAATTTTGTCAAAATTTTATTTCTATAGAAAATTTTGTCAAAGTTTTATTTCTATAGAAAATTTGGTCAAAATTTTATTTCTATAGAATATTTTGTCAACAATTTATTGCTATAGAAAAATTTTTCCAAACTATATTTCTATAGAAAATTTTGTCAAAATTTTATTTCTATAGAAAATTTTGTCAAAACTTTATTTCTATAGAAAATTTTGTCAAAATTTTATTTCTATAGAAAATTGTGTCGACATTTTATTTCTATTGACAATTTGCCCTAATTTAATTTCTAAAGAAAATTTTGTAAAAATGTTTGTTTCTATAGAATTTTTTTTCAAACTTTTATTTCTATAGAAAATTTTGTCAAAAATTGATTTCCATAGAAATTTTTTTCAAAATTTTATTTCTATAGAAAATGTTGTCAAAATTTTATTTCTATAGAATATTTTGTCAATATTTTATTTCTATAGAGAATTTTGTCAAAATTTTATTTCTATAGAAAATTTTGTCAAAATTTTATTTCTATAGAAAAGTTTGTCAAAATTTTGTATCTATAGAAATTGTTTTCAAAATTTTATTTCTATAGATAATTTTGTCAATATTTTATTTCTATAGAAAATGTTGTGAAAATTTTATTTCTTTTTTAAAAATTTTCCAAAAATTTTATTTCTATAGAATTATTATTACAAGATTTTATTTGAATTGAAATAAAAATCTGGGAGAAAACAAGTATTCTTTCCACAATCCACACGCGTAGTTTTCCAATCTTCCAAAATGTTTAAAATTTTTGAAAAAGTTGAAAACTCGAAGGGGGTATTCCCAAATTAAAAAAAGTAGGAAGGTCGAATTTTGACAATTTTAAAAAGTGTTAAAATGTGATTAAAAAGAAAATTTTATTGAGTGCTTTTACATTTCATGCGTAAACTACGCATTTTCTAAAATTAAAAAAAAAAATCGAAAACTTGTAAGTCCAAATTTTAAAAAAGTGGAAAGGTTGAAAAAGTGATATAAAAATCTGGAAGAAAAAAATAATTTTATTTAGTGCTTCCACATTTCATGCTTAGTTGCCCAATTTTTCAAAAAAAATCCAAAAAAAACCCAAAATATAGAAATATCAAATTTTCTAAATTGTAAAAGGTCAAAAGTTGAGATAAAAATCTGAATTAAAAAAATAAATGGTATTTCACTCGAATGTTTTCGATATTTTTCACTTTTAAAAAAGTCGAAATATTAATTTTTCAAAATTTCAAAAAATTGAAATTTTGAAAAGACGTACAAGATCAAAACCTGAAAAAAAGTAAAAGGAGAAAACAAATACATTTTATTTGATGCTTCCACATCTCGCGCTTGAAAAAGTCGACAACTTTAAAATGGATTTCTCAAAATTTTAAAAAGGTCGAAAAATGAATTTGCCGAATTTTAAAAAGAATTAAAACGTCAAATATCAAATTTTCTAAATTGTAAACGGTCAAAGGTTGAGATAAAAATCTAAATGAAAAAAAATGTTAATTCACTCAAATATTATCGATATTTTTCAATTTTAAAAAAGTCGAATTATAAAGTTTTCAAAATTAAAAAAATTGTATTTCTCAAATTTTGAAAAAGAGGTAAAAGATCAAAACGTGAAAAAAGTAAAAGAGGAAAATAAATAGATTTTACTTGATGCTTCCACATCTTGCATTGGAAAAAGTTGACAACTTTAAAATGGATTTCTCAAAATTTTAAAAAAGTCGAAAGATGAATTTTCCAAATTTTAAAAAAAGAATTAAAACGTCAAATTATAAAACAAAAATCTGGGAGAAACAATATATATTTCATTTAGTGCTTCCACATTTCATATTCAGTTCTTCTAATTTTCCTTAATTTTCAAAAATGTCGAAAACTCGAAGGTCGATATTTCCAAATTTTCAAAAAAAAGTGGAAAAGTCGAATTTTCCAAATTTAAAAAAGTTAAAACTTCAAATTGTAAAATCTGGCAGAGAAAACTAAATTTAATTTAGTGCTTCCACATTTCCTACTCAGTTTTTCTAATTTTACAAAATGTCGAAAACTCGAAAGTTGATATTTCCAAATTTTAAAAAAGTAGAAAAGTCGAATTTTCCAAATTTTAAAAAGACTTAAAAGATCAAAAAATGAAACGAAAATCTGGGTGAAAAAATAAATTCCATTTAAAGCTTCCAAATTTCTTTCGAAAGTCTATATATACCAAAATTTTAAAAAAGTGAAACAGTCGAATTTTCCAAATTTTAAAAAGACTTAAAAGATCAAAAAATGAAACAAAAATCTGGGTGAAAAAATAAATTCCATTTAAAGCTTCCAAATTTCTTTCTTAGTTTACCAATTTTCCAAAAAATTTTAAAATTTAAAAAAGTCAATATTTCCAAATTTTAAAAAAAGTCGGAAGGTCCATAAGCCGAATTTTAAAAAAGAGTCTAAATGTGAGAAAACCATTTGGTGGAAAAATAAATTTTATTTCTTAGTTTTCCAATTTTCCAAAAATTTTTGAAATTTTTGAAAAAATCGAAAACTCGAAAGTCGATATTTCCCAATTTAAACAAAAATATCGAAATGTCGATTTTTCCAAATTAAAACAAAAAAAATTCGAAAGGTTAAAAAGTCCACATTTTTATTCTGATTACACTCCCTACCACTGTCTTAATTTTAGTGTAAATAAAAATCAGGGAGAAAATTTTAAAATTTCTTTAACATCTTCTTTCACTTGGAACCCACTGTCCTCCATTAATGCATTGGAACTTTTCCCAGATATAAATCGCTCATTCAGGAAAATAAAGCTCTATACTTTGTATTATTCTGAATGGATTTCAACCATTGTATTTATCTCCCACTATAGGGTTTTACTTCGACAAGCAGTTTGAAAGGATATGGTGGAGTGAGGACATGACTTAAAGAAGGAGGGAGATGGGTATTCACAATTCGAAATTGATGATTTGGAATGCTTTTGATTATTATTGTTTTGCTATCGATGGAGCTTCATCTTCGAATGCTCGAACCAGGATGAGATTTTCCTATAATGTTATTATGGACGAGCAGATGACTATCCCCCCCTTGTCTTTTCTGGCTCAGCCATACTCAATTGAGTTTGTTTAGGAAGGCGTGTTGGGAAAACCTGAAAGAAAAAGAGGAGGGGATTGGAGCTAAGTTAGTTAGTCAGTGTCTTGTCTCTTGGTTGTCCTAGTAGTATGAGTACTTGCCGGTATTAGGACCATTGATCCTGGAGCTAAAGACTGTTTGGCAAAGATAACACCAGGCTGGATGGACAGCAACAGCTTTGTTTCTTTCGTTTCTGACACACCAGAATGGTGGGGGAGTAGGAATAAGAGAAAAGAGGTGGTAAGGAAATGGGGGGGGGGGGGGAAGTTAATGTTTTGTTTGTCGGCATTTCATAGTCGAATGTCTCGTAAGGACTTCCAAGGTAATTTATTTGGATTATTAGAACGTTCCTTAATCCTTTGATACCTTAACCTTTTTCTACATTGTTCCTGTTGTTGTGAGATATTTTATTTTTATATTCTCTTATACATCCTTATGCCTTTATGCTGCTAGAAATTCTTTGCTTCCATTGACCTAAACTGACACTTGGTCAAATGGTGAAGTATTTGCTTTATTAGGATTTGGACATTATGGGAAATAGAAGGGGTGAGGAGAGAGATGTGTTTGTCAGGATAACAAGTAACTAAGGTAGCAGGAGGATTGGCAGAAATGGGCCAGAATATAAATGTATTGGTATGATGAATTGGCCATAAGAGCTATGGTGGATACTTTTTCATGTTGGCTGCTTCTAGGACCGCTTAGCTTTGATAACACCCAAGAATAATGGAGAAAAATATATATAATGGGGTTACTGGATTTTATTTCCTAAAGATCTGTTGCTGTTGTAATTGTTGTTACTTGGCTTATATTTGTTGTGCTGGGGAAAAAAAGGTCGAGAGTTTGGCTTAAAGGTCTTCTCCATCATCGTCTTGGTGGCGGTCTTCTTTTTTTTTCCAAGAACACATCCTTATCATTTTTTGCCCTCCTCTACTTCATTTCCTTTTTCCACTTGCTATTATTATGGATGGTGTTTGCCTCTTGCCCTCCTACGCCTTCTCCATTGGCATTGACATTTATTTTTATTTGCCAACCTGACAGCAATTTAAAAGTCAAATGATTGTCATGGCTGTCCTCCGTTTTTCCACAGCCACTTAAGTGGTCACTTTTGGGGACGATAAACACCAAAAAGATTTCACCCCAAAAAAATACCAATATTTATTGAATGACAACAATTCATTAAGAGATTACTTTGATTGAAGTCTCTTCACACACAAAAAAAAAAACCTTGGTTATGATTTTTTCGTGTTTTTCTCCTCCTCTTCCTCTTCCACATCTGGCTTCCTTCCTTTAATTTATGGCTTCATTTTTACTTAACACCTTTTGATGACAGTTCCAGGGATGGGCTAAAGTAGGTTAAAAAGGGTCAAATTCTCTGCAAAAATTTCTTATTAGAGTTATACCATTCATTACCACAAATCCATAAAATGCTTCTTAAATCAATTTCTAACATATCTGTATTGGACAGGTATTCTTATAGAAATAAATGTAACTATAAAGGTTTAACGTGAAGGATTTATTTGCAGGTTCTAAAGATTTATGTTATTGTTATTTAAGAAAACATGTCATAAAATATTACAATCAATTTTGTTGTAGGATTGAAAGTAATAACAAGTAAGAAAAGTCGAAAGTTAAGCTGAGCAGATTTTTTTCCTTTAGATTTTATTTATATCTATAGAAAATGTTTGCATAATATTATGTCTCTTTGCAAAATTTGATTTAGTAGGTTAAAAAGATTTTTGCAAATTTTACTTCTATATGTTAGAAAATATTTGCAATATTTTATTTCCATAGAAAATTTTTGCAATATTTTATTTCTAGAAAGAAAATTTTTTAAAAATTTTATTTCTATAGAAAAATTTTGTCAACATTTAATTTTATTGAAAATTTGGGCAAAATTTTACTTCTATTGAAAATTTACACAAAATTTCATTTCTATATAAAATTTTTGCAAAAATATATTTTTGTAAAATAGTTTTGAACAATTTTATTTCTATAAATAGAAAATTTTGTTAAAATTTTATTTCTATAAAAATTTTGTTAACATTTTATCTTTATCTAACATGTTGTACTTTTATTTCCGAAAAAAAATTTCTATAGATTTTTTTGGCAAAAATGCTCAGGGTGGGCTCCTGAGTCGATATAGCCATGTCCGTCTGTCCATGAATACATTTTTGTAATCAAAGTCTAGGTCGCAGTTTCAGTCCAATCGACTTCAGGGTGGGCTCCTGAGACTATATAGCTATGTCCGTCTGTTCGTGGTCGCAGTTTCAGTCCAATCGACTTCAGGGTGGGCTCCTGAGTCGATATAGCCATGTCCGTCTGTCCGTGAACACATTTTTGTAATCAAAGTCTAGGTCGCAGTTTCAGTCCAATCGACTTCAAATTTGGCACAAGTATGTGTTTTGGCTCAGAATTGATTTTGGAAGAAATCGGTACAGATTTAGATATAGCTCCCTTATATATATATTTCGCCCGATATGGACTTATATGGCCACAGAAGCTAAAGTTTTACCCTAATTTGCTTAAAATTTTGCACAAGAAGAACAATTAGTACTATAGTCAAGTGTGCCAAATTTTATTGAAATCGGTTCAGATTTTGATATAGCTCCCATATATATATCTTTCGCCCGATATGGATTAATACGGTCCCAGAAGCCAGAGTTTTACCCTAATTTGGTTGAAATTTTGCACTAAGAGTGCAATTAGTAGTATAGTCAATTGTGCCATATTTTGTTCTATAGAAAATTGTGCTAATTTTTTTTTCTACTAAAAATGCTGTCCATATTTTCTATAAACAAAATTATTTTATTTCCGAAAAAAAAAATTTCTATAGATTTTTTTGGCAAAAATGCTCAGGGTGGGCTCCTGAGTCGATATAGCCATGTCCGTCTGTCCGTGAATACATTTTTGTAATCAAAGTCTAGGTCGCAGTTTCAGTCCAATCGACTTCAGGGTGGGCTCCTGAGTCTATATAGCTATGTCCGTCTGTCCGTGGTCGCAGTTTCAGTCCAATCGACTTCAGGGTGGGCTCCTGAGTCGATATAGCCATGTCCGTCTGTCCGTGAACACATTTTTGTAATCAAAGTCTAGGTCGCAGTTTCAGTCCAATCGACTTCAAATTTGGCACAAGTATGTGTTTTGGCTCAGAATTGATTTTGGAAGAAATCGGTACAGATTTAGATATAGCTCCCTTATATATATATTTCGCCCGATATGGACTTATATGGCCACAGAAGCTAAAGTTTTACCCTAATTTGCTTAAAATTTTGCACAAGAAGAACAATTAGTACTATAGTCAAGTGTGCCAAATTTTATTGAAATCGGTTCAGATTTTGATATAGCTCCCATATATATATCTTTCGCCCGATATGGATTAATACGGTCCCAGAAGCCAGAGTTTTACCCTAATTTGGTTGAAATTTTGCACTAAGAGTGCAATTAGTAGTATAGTCAATTGTGCCATATTTTGTTCTATAGAAAATTGTGCTAATTTTTTTTTCTACTAAAAATGCTGTCCATATTTTCTATAAACAAAATTATGTCAAATTTTTTTTTCTATAGAAAATGTTGTCAAAATTATATTTCTATAAACAATTTTGTCAAAATTTTATTTCTATAGAAAATTTTGCTAATTTTTTTCTACATAAAAAAATTGCCAAAATTTTATTTCTGTAGAAATTTTTGTCAAAATTTTATTTCTATAGAAAATTTCGTTTAAATTTATTTTATTTCTATAGGAAATTTTGTCAAGATTTTATTTCTATAGAAAATTTTGTTAAAATTTTATTTCTATAGAAAACTTTGTCAAAATTTTATTTCTATAGAAAATTTTGTTAAAATCTTATTTCTATAGAAAATTTTGTCAAAATTTTATTTTTGTAGAAAATTTTGTCAACATATTTTGTTCTATAGAAAATTGTGCTAAATATTGTCCATGTTTTCTATAGAAAAAAATTGCAAAATTTTATTTCTATAGAAATTGTTTTATTTCTATAGAAATTGTTTTATTTCTATAGAAAATTTTGTCAAAATGTTATTTCTATAGAAAATTTTGTCAAAATTTTTTTCTATAGAAAATTTTGTCAAAATGTTATTTCTATAGAAAATTTTGTCAAAATATTATTTCTATAGAAAATTTTGTCAAAATTTTATTTCTATAGAAAATTTTGTCTAAATTTTATTTCTATAGAAATTTTTGTTAAAATTTTATTTCTATAGAATATTTTGTTAAAATTTTATTTCTATAGAAAATTTTGTCAAAATTTTATCTCTATAGAACATTTTGTCAAAATTTTATTTCTATAGAAACTTTTGTCAAAATTTTATTTCTATAGAAAAGTTTTGTCAAAATTTCATTTCTATAGAAAATTTTGTTAAAATTTTATTTCTATAGAAAATTTTGTCAAAATTTTATTTCTATAAAAAATGTTGTCAAAATTCTATTTCTATAGAAATTTTTGTCAAAATTTTATTTCTATAGAAAATTTTGTTAAAATTTTATTTCTATAGCACAATTTTGTGCTAAATTTTTTTTCTGTATAAAAAATTGCAAAATATTATTTCTATAGAAAACAAGTAAGGAAAGTCTAAAGTCGGGCGGGGCCGACTATATTATACCCTGCACCACTTTGTAGATCTAAATTTTTGATACCATATCACATCCGTCAAATGTGTTGGGTGCTATATATAAAGGTTTGTCCCAAATACATACATTTAAGTATCACTCGATTTGGACATAATTTGATAGACTTTTACAAAATCTATAGACTCAAAATTTTAGTTGGCTAATGCACTAGGGTGGAACACAATTTTAGTAAAAAATATGGGAAACATTTAAATCTGAAGCAATATTAAGGAAAATTCGCAAAAGTTTATTTATGATATATCGCTCGATATATATGTATTAGGAGTTTAGGAAAATTAGAGTCATTTGTACAACTTTTCGACTAAGCAGTGGCGATTTAACAAGGAAAATATTGGTATTTTGACCATTTTTGTCGAAATCAGAAAAACATATATATATGGGAGATATATCTAAATCTGAACCGATGTCAACCAAATTTGGCACGCATAGCTACAATGCTAATTCTACTCCCTGTGCAAAATTTCAACTAAATCGGAGTTAAAAATTGGCCTCTGTGGTCATATGAGTGTAAATCGGGCAAAAGCTATATATGGGAGATATATCTAAATCTGAACCGATTTCAAACAAATTTGGCACGCATAGTTACAATGCTACTCCCTATGCTAAATTTAATCGGAGCAAAAATTTGGCCTCTGTGGGCAAATGAGTGTAAATCGGAGGAAAGCTATATATGGGAGCTATATCTAAATCTGAACCGATTTGGCTGATATTTTGCAAGTTTTTCGATACTCATAAAATATTCGCATGTACGGAATTTGACCATTATGACCAATTCGGTGAAAAATATATATGGCAGCTATATCTAAATCTGAACCGATTTTTTCCAAAATCAATCGGGATCGTCTTTGAGCCGAAACAGGACCCTATACCAAATTTTAGGACAATCGGACTAAAACTGCGAGCTGTACTTTGCACACAAAAATACACCAACAGACAGACGGACATCGCTAAATCGAATGAGAATTTAATTCTAAGCCGATCCGTATACTAAAAGGTTGGTCTATGATTACTCCTTCTTGGTGTTACATACAAAGGCACAAACTTATTATACCCGGTACCACAGTAGTGGTGAAGGGTATAAAAATTGCAAAATTTTATTTCTATAGAAATTGTTGTCAAAATTTTATTTCTATAGAAAATTTAGTCAAAATTTTATTTCTATAGAAAATGTTGTCAACTTTTTGTTTCTATAAAAAATTTTTGTCAACATTTTATTTCTAAAAAAAATTTGTCAAAATTTTATTTCTATAGAAACTTTTGTCAAAACTTTTTTTCTATAGAAACTTTTGTCAAAATTTTATTTTTATAAAAAATGTTGTCAAAATTTCATTTCTACAGAAAATTTTGTCAAATTTTTACTAATCGGCCCCGATATGGGTAAAAATTGTGGCATATTAATGCTCTTGAAATCAAATCTGAGAGTCGGTTTGTAAGGAAGCAATATCCAAATCTAAAGCAATATATCTCATCTTCGAAATTCCTTGCAGATAAAAAGCGTTTGTGTAAGGCGTAAGCAAATTTTGGGGACATTTAGCTTTAGATTACTTGCGGACCTTGAAAACATTAATTTAAACAGTCTGCTAATGTTTTTGGAACAATCTGGTTAGTTCAACAGAAGAATATAATCGAGAAGGTTCAGCGGTTAAAACTAGAAGTGTCCATGTGTAAATGTGGTATCACAATGGACTGGATAGTCTAAGTGAGCCTGAAACTAATCGGGCTGCCACTTTAACCTATCCTATATATAGATCATCATTACGTATCAGTTCTTCACTATATCGGATTTAACCCTTATACTACGTTGGGTATTAGGTCGTATTTTTCATCACCGAATTTTTTACTGTTGGATTATAATTAAAGGTTCTTACTACTCAGCATGAATTCAGCATATGTCACCAATTCATGCACTGGGTGATAGAAATTTTCAATTATATTCGAACAGTAAGAAATGCGGTGATGACAAATACGACATGGGTCAGCAAATGACCCCAACGTAGTATAAGGGTTAATTTGAAAATAAATAAGAAAAATACTAATAATAATAAACATTGTGTTTTTAATTTTTGACTTCAATCATTACGCAATGACTTGAGAAGAATTTCCAAATTTTCTTGCTGGGAGATAAAATGTTTATATGAATCTGCAATGATAAAATCTGCATATAGGGACAAAAGGCGATAAGTCTATAACTGGGATACATGCATATTATTATTCTTGATTTTTAAGAATTTATATATTCCTAAATATAAATTACGTAGAGAGCCGATTATTTTTATCACTTCTTTAGAAAGTAAGTTTTCAATAATACCTACAACAATATTAAATAAATATACACAGAGATATTTTCCAATTGTTCAAACCCGAATATAACTATAATTTTATTTTTCTTTCAGATCACATGACCGAGAAAGTGGTGATTATGCCGGCTCAATATCAGACCTACAAAGTGTTACCTCCCGTCTAAGTACAGTGTCGGTAAGTTGAAAAATTTTCCACTCATAATAAATTAAGAAAAAGAACATTTTTTAGAGATTAAGTTTCCACCTGAGCAGGATTTTATGTATGATTTTAATTTATATATTGTATTTTTATTGCTTCCATTTCAAACTTTGGTCCTTTTCAACAATAACAAAAAAACAACGAAGAAATAGAAACTCTTAAAAACAATTTATTTGCGAATTAGACAAAATGTTAGTGTTAATGCTGCACAAGTGCAAATAATCTATAAAGTCCAAGCAAGCAAACGTTTCCATACAATACTCCATGCTGAGGTTTAAACTAAAATAAGATTTTGCTTCTCCATACAAAATATACCAAGAAACAGGGATTGATGGCCAAGATGGTCAAAACCCCCCCATATTCTCAATACCTATGCTTACCCCCAGACATTGCAGCTGGGTGGCTAGCTATTGCTACTACTACCATTTCGACTACTCTCTAACAAACTTGCCACGTTGAAATTGATAAAGTGCACTTGAGCAAACAAACTTTTATTGTTGCAGTGCAATATTTTCTTTTGTGCTTTTCTACGGTAGCAGTAGCAACATTCTTCAGCGAATAGTGTTCCCAAAATCTCTTGCCGCCACTAGACCATCCATTCATTGAATAAATGTTTATACTAAGGTACAATGCTATGGTATGGTAGAGTATTGGTGCAATTGAATCCTTTTCTGTGTGTTTGATAAGGAGTATGAGTGGAGGACATTTGTTTTCACTAAAATCTGCTGAAATTTTCGATTTACCAGCAATGTTTATTTTTGTGCGAAATTGTTGCCATTTGCCAAAAGCAAATTGTGTTTAGATTCTTTGTGAAAATATTCTTCATTTATCCGGAAAACCACGAAAGAACCAACATAGACTTTCGAAGACCATGGCCTTAAGATTGTATGCTACAAACTACACAAAGCACCGTGCCATGAAACAAGAGATAAAAAATAATAAATTTACATTTTATTTCTGTCAAAAAAAATATTTTTATACAAAATTTTCTCTTAAAAATTTTGGCAAAATATTAACTTCCACAAAATTTTGTAAAATTTTATTGACAGTAAATTTTTTTGCAAAATTTTATTTCTATTAAAAATTTAGCAAAATTTTATTTCTTTTCAAAATAGTATTTCTTAGAAAATTTTTGAAAATTTGATTCCTATAGAAAATTTTTATTGTGCTACAAAATACACAAAGCAAAAAATTACTTCTGTACAAAATTTTCTCTTAAAATTTTTAGCACAATGTTATCTCTCTCATGAAAAAAGAAATAAAAAATAATAAATTTACATTTTATTTCTGCAAAATGTTATCTCTCTCATGAAAAAAGAAATAAAAAATAATAAATTTATATTTTATTTCTGTCAAAAAATTATTTCTGTACAAAATTTTCTAGTAAAATTTTTAGCAAAATGTTATCTTTCCAGAAAATTTTGTAAAATTTTATTGACAGTAAATTTTTGCAAAATTTTTTTCTATTGACAATTTAGCAAAATTTTATTTCTATTGAAATTGTTTGCAAAATTTTATTTTCTAGAAAATTTTTGAAAATTTTATTTCTATAGAAAATTTTTGTAAATTTTTATTGTGCTACAAAATACACAAAGCACCGTAGCATGAAAAGAGAAATAAAAAATAATAAATTTACATTTTATTTTTGTTGAAAAAAGTATCTCTTAAAAATTTTGGCAAAAATTTTATCTTTCCACAAAATTTTGTAAAATAAATAAGATAAAAATAATAAATTTACATTTTATTTCTATCAAAAAATTATTTCTGTACAAAATTTTCTCTTAAAATTTTTAGCAATATGTTATCTTACCACAAAATTTTATAAAATTTTATTGACAGTAAATTTTTGCAAAATTTTATTTCTATTGACAATTTAGCAAAATTTTATTTCTTTTCAAATTTTTTGCAGAATTTAATTTCTTAGAATATTTTTGCAAATTTTTATTGTGCTACAAAATACAGAAAGCACCGTAGCATGAAAAAAGGAGATAAAAAATAATAAAAATAAAATAATAAATTTACATTAAATTATTTCTGTACAAAACTTTCTCTTAAAATGTTTAGCAAAATGTTATCTTTCCACAAAATTTTGCAAAATTTTATTGACAGTAAATTTTTGCAAAATTTTATTTCTACTGATAATTTGGCTAAATTTTATTTCTATTGAAAATTTTTGCAAAATTTTATTTCTTAGAAAAATTTTGTAAATTTTATTTCTATAGAAAATTTTTGTAAATTTTTATTTTTATAGCAAATATTTGCAAAATTTTACTTCTATACAAAATTTTCGCAAAATTATATTTCTATAGAAAATGTTTGCAAAATTTTGTTTTCCATAGAAATTTTTCTGTAAAACTTAATTTCTACCGAAATTTTTGTAATATGTCATTTCAATATAAAATTTTATTTCTATAGAAAATTGTTGTTTTTTTATTTCTACAGAAATTTTTCTGCACAATTTTACAAAGTTTTCATATAACAGACAATTTTTGCAAAAGTGTGTTCTTTTAAAAAATTTAGCAAAATGTTATTTTCCATAGAAAATTTTTAAAAAAAATTTATTAGTTTATTTTATAGAACATTTTTGAATTTTTTTTTTCATATTAAATGTTATTTCTATAGAAATGTTTTGCAAAATTTTATTTCTATAGAAATCTTTCAGTAAATCAGAATTTTATTTCCATATAAAATGTTTGCAAAATTTTATTTCTAAAGAAAATTTTTAAAAATTCCATTTCCATAGAACATTTTCGCAAAATTTCTTTTCCAAAGAAAATTTTGTAAAATTAATAATTTATTTTTTAATTTCTATAGAAATTTTGTCAAAATTTTATTACTATAGGAAATTTTTGTAATATTTTATTTCTATAGAATTTTTTTTTGCTAAAATTTGACAAAGTTTTTATGTAATAGAAATTTTTTGCAAAAATGTGTTCTTTTAAAAATTTTGGCAAAATGTTATTTTCAATAGAAAATTTTTAAAAATTTTATTATTTAATTTTTATAGAAAATTTTTGAAATTTTTTTCATATTAAATGTTATTTCTATAGAAATGTTATTTCTTTCGAAATGTTTTGCAAAATTTTATTTCTATAGAAATTTTTCTGCAAAATTTTATTTCCATATGAAATTTTTGCAAACCTATAGACCTATAGACTGCAAGATGGTTGGATGTACAACTGTTTCGGAATTACCACATTCCTCATCAGCATCCTCTACTTGCAGCAAAACTATCAACCAATTATCAGAATAAATTCGGGTAATTCACTCAACCCAAAGTGAACTACACTTGAACCTTCCGAAAAAGGGTTTGATAGTCGGCTACTGCCTAAACAAGGAAAAGAGATATGCTTACAAATTTGTTCAGGCAGTAGCCGACTATCAAACCCTTTTTCGGAACGTTCAAGTGTAGTTCACTTTGTGTTGAGTGAATTACCCGAATTTATTCTGATAATTGGTTGATAGTTTTGCTGCAAGTAGAGGATGCTGAAGAGGAATGTGGTAATTCCGAAACAGCTGTACATCCAACCATCTTGCAGTCTATAGGGCTTTGCCCAAATAAATTTGACAAGCATACTTTTCCTCTGTTGGTTAAGCTACACTTGGAGTTTAGTCAATGCATGGCTTTAAGCTGAGATCAAAAATAACAATAACGATTGAAGAGAAGCCAACAATAACAAACAAAACGAAAAAAAAATTTATTTTTTTAGAAAATGTTCGCAAAGTTGTATTACTATAGAAAATTTTGTCAAAATTCCATTTCTTTAGAAAATTTTTGCAAAATTTTATTTCTTTTTGGAAAGTTCTTAAAATTTTATTTCTATAGAAAATTTTTTCAAAACTTCGTTTCTTTAGAAAATGTTTCCAAAATTTTATTTCTTTGTAAAAAGCTTTTAAAAATGTATGTCTACATGAAAATTTTTGCAACATTTTAGTTTCTAAAGAAAATTGTTGCAAATTTATATTTCTCAAGAAAATGTTTGCAAAATTTTATTTCCATAAAAAAAATATTTTAACAAACGTCCTTTATTCGCCTTAAAATCACTGTGTAATGCCCAAAAGAATTATTTCTCTTAAATCCTTTACACAACAGTGGGTGACCATCACCAATCGACCGGCTAGCCAAGTAGCTAGTAGCTATCCTTTCATCCTATATTCACTTTGGCAATAAAGTCACGTTTTGGGTTTGAATTTAATTGCGTTTTAATGTGAAGGCGAGCAGACACAATGAGTTTTAATTTGATTTCTTTGATGACCTCCAACCAACAACCTACTACTACTACTACGACTTCAACTACTTCTCTTACTACTCTAAATTAACCGCATTCTTATGAAGTGCATGAAGAATGTCCATAGTCATTGCATTTCAATTTCTCTTATTTACTCATTTTCATTTCTTCCTTTCATTCCATGGACACACGCACACACATTCACCGTAACACAGATTAGTACCAATAATTGCACGGCTCGTTATCGCACCCTGAGTGGTGGCCTTGGCAATTCACCGTCCCTGTCACCGAGTCCTTCGTCCGATTATGAGGATATTGGGATTGGAGCACCACGTGCCTTGCCTCCCAGTTTAGCGGCGAAGGTTAAAAAGAATGGAGCAATAGCAACAAAATCAAATACAATTAGCCAAAAGGCAACAATACATCATGTAAGTATCACGTACACATAAATGATTACAGAATGGTAATTAACTTTGGAGACAATTGAGTTATAGTATACCGTTAGTTTACAATCCCAGCAAAAAAATGTGGAAGTTCTTCCAATAGCACAACTTTAAAAGCACTTCCAAAAGATGTACTCCCAAAGATGTTCTTTGTTTCAACTACACAGGAAGTTAAAAAAAAATCTAAATCCATTCAAGAAATATTGCGAATTTTTCAAAATATTTTAATTCAAACGTGTCGGACAAGCGTTAGAATGCATTAAAAATTATAAAAAATTATTTATTTGTCAAAATATGACAACATTTTTGAATTCACCAAAACACTGCATTTGAATCACAGAGTAAGAAGTGATGCAAATTCAGTGCGACGGCTGTTGAAATGGTGGACATCCGTCCTATGGCAAGCCCTTGTTAAATTCATCGCTTCTGCGCCAATTTTGCACTACTTCCGGAACATTTTCACTACTTTTTTGGAGACGCTTTTTTTTTACTGGGATATCCATGGTTTTACTTTAGTTAATTCTTTTGAGTATTTTTATTTTAATATTAAATATATTAAATTAAATTAAATTTAGATTATAATTTTTATTAAACCTCAATATCACATTTTTTTAAATTTTATTTCTATAGAAAATTTAATCAAAATTTTATTATTATAGAACATTTTATCAAAATTTTATTATTATAGAAAATTTTATCAAAATTTTATTTCAATAGAAAATTTTGTCAAAATTTTATTTCTAAAAAAATATTTCCAAACTTTAATTTATTTAGATTTTTTTTAAAGTTTTTTTTTTATTGAAAAATTTTCCAATATTTTATTTTTATAGAAAATTTTGTCCAAATTTTATTTCTATAGCAAATTTTGTCAAAATTTTATTTCTATAGAAAATTTTGTCAAAATTTTATTTCTATAGAAATAAATTTTCAATAGAAAATTATTGCAAAATATTATTTCTATAAAAAATTTTATTTCTATAGAAAATTTTGTCAAAATTTTACTTCTAAAGAAAATTTTGTCAAAACTTTACTTCTATAGAAAATATTGTCAAAATTTTATTTTTATAGAAATTTCTGAAATTTTGTCACATTTTTGTTTCTATAGATTTTTTTACTTCTATAGAAAATTTTGTCAAAATTTTACTTCTAAGAAAATTCTGTTAAAATTTTATTTCTATAGAAAATTTTGTCAAAATTGTATTCCTATAGAAAATTCTGAAATTTTGTCAAAATTTTATTTCTGTAGAATATTAGAAAATTTTTTTAACTTATATTTCTATATATAATTTTTCAAAATTTTATTTCTTAGGAAATTTTGTTAAAATTTTACTTCTATACAAAATTTTGTCAAAATTTTACTTCTATAGAAAATGTTATCAAAATTTTATTTTTATAGAAAATTCTGAAATTTTGTCAAAATTTTGTTTCTATAGATTTTTTTATTTCTATAGAAAATTTTGTCAAAATTTTACTTTTATAGAAAGTTTTGTTAAAATTTTATTTCTATAGTAAATTTTGTCAAAATTGTATTCCTATAGGAAATTCTGAAATTTTGTCAAAATTTTATTTCTGTAGAATATTAGAAAATTTTTTAAACTTATATTTCTATATATAATTTTTCAAAATTTTATTTCTTAGGAAATTTTGTTAAAATTTTACTTCTATACAAAATTTTGTCAAAATTTTACTTCTATAGAAAATATTGTCAAAATTTTATTTTTATAGAAATTTCTGAAATTTTGTTTCTATAGATTTTTTTACTTCTATAGAAAATTTTGTCAAAATTTTACTTTTATAGAAAATTTTGTTAAAATTTTATTTCTATAGTAAATTTTGTCAAAATTGTATTCCTATAGGAAATTCTGAAATTTTGTCAATATTTTATTTCTGTAGAATATTAGAAAATTTTTTAAACTTATATTTCTATATATAATTTTTCAAAATTTTATTTCTTAGGAAATTTTGTTAAAATTTTACTTCTATACAAAATTTTGTCAAAATTTTACTTCTATAGAAAATGTTATCAAAAGTTTATTTTTATAGAAAATTCTGAAATTTTGTCAAAATTTTGTTTCTATAGATTTTTTTACTTCTATAGAAAATTTTGTCAAAATTTTACTTTTATAGAAAATTTTGTTAAAATTTTATTTCTATAGTAAATTTTGTCAAAATTGTATTCCTATAGGAAATTCTGAAATTTTGTCAAAATTTTATTTCTGTAGAATATTAGAAAATTTTTTAAACTTATATTTCTATATATAATTTTTCAAAATTTTATTTCTTAGGAAATTATGTTAAAATTTTACTTCTATACAAAATTTTGTCAAAATTTTACTTCTATAGAAAATGTTATCAAAAGTTTATTTTTATAGAAAATTCTGAAATTTTGTCAAAATTTTGTTTCTATAGATTTTTTTACTTCTATAGAAAATTTTGTCAAAATTTTACTTTTATAGAATGTTTTGTTAAAATTTTATTTCTATAGTAAATTTTGTCAAAATTGTATTCCTATAGGAATTTCTGAAATTTTGTCAAAAGTTTATTTCTATACAATATTAGAAAATTTATTAAACATATATTTTTATATATAATTTTTCAAAATTTTGTTTCTATAGAAAATTTTGTCAAAATTGTGTTTCTATGGAAAATTTTGTCAAAATTTTATTTCTATAGAAAATTTCTATGTTTAAATTTTATTTCTATGGAAAATTTCGTCAAAATTTTATTTCTATAGATTTGTTTACTTCTATAGAAAATTATGTCAACATTTTATTTCTATAGAAAATTTTGTTAAAATTTAATTTCTATAGAAAATTTTGTCAAAATTGTATTCCTATAGAAAATTCTGAAATTTTGTCAAAATTTTATTTCTGTAGAATATTAGAAAATTTGTTAAACTTATATTTTTATATATAATTTTTCAAAATTTTATTTCTATAGAAAATTTTGTCTAAATTGTGTTTCTATGGAAAATTTTGTTAAAATTCTATTTCTATGAAAAATTTCGTCAAAATTTTATTTCTATAGATAGTTTCATCGAAGTTATGTTTTTTATAGAAAATGTTGTCAAAATTATAATTTTTACAGAAAATATTTTCAAGATTTTATTTTTATAGAAAATTTTGTCGAAATTTTGATTCTGTAGAAAATTTTGTCAAAAATTTATTTCGAAGTTATGTGTTTATAGAAAATTTGGTCAAAATTTTGTTTCTATAGACAATTTTGTTAAAATTTTATTTCTTTGGAAAATTTTGTTAAAATTTTATTTTAATAGCTAATTTTGTCCACATTTGATTTCTTAGAATATTAGAAAATTTGTTAAAATTGTATTTTTATAGATAATTTTCTGAAAATTTTATTTCGTTTCTCTTTTATTTTGTCAAAATTTTTGTTCCTATCGAAAATTTTGTCAAAATTTTATTTCTATAGATAGTTTCATCGAAGTTTTGTTTTTATAGAATTTTTGTTTTTTAATTTTATTTCTATAGAAAATTTTGTTAAAATTTTATTTCTATAAAAAAATTTTTCCAAAATTTATTTCTATAGAAAATTTTGTCAAAATTTTATTTCTATGGAAAATGTTGTCAAAATTTTGTTTCCATAGAAAATGTTGTCAAAGTTTTATTTGTATAGAACATTTTGTCAATTTTTTTCTATAGAAAATTTTTAAAAATTTTATTTCGATAGAAAATTTTCTGAAAATGTTATTTCTTTTATCTTTTATTTAATCAAAATTTTATTATTAAAAAAAATTTTGTGAAAATTTTAATTCCTTTGAAAAGTTTGTCAACATTTTATTTCTATAGATAGTTTCATAGAAGTTTTGTTTTTATAGATTTTTTTCAAAATTTTATTTCTATAGAAAATTTTGTTAAAATTTTATTTCAATAGAAAATTTTTGCAAAATTTATTTCTATAGAAAATTTTTTCAACATTTTATTTCTATAAAAAATTTTGTCAAAATTTTGTTTCTATAGAAAATGTTCTCAAAATTTTATTTCTATAGAAAAATTTATTTTTTTTCAAATATGTATTTATAGAAGGGAATCTTAGTAATGTCTTAAATTAATTTAAGTAACTTTTCTCATACTAAGTAGAGAGTAAAGTAATGAAACAAATTCTTTGCGTAGATCCTTGAATATTTTCTTAACGAAATCTTTTCATCGCTTTCGTTTATTTTCTTTTCATGTTTGTTACCAATAACGCTGGTCCCTTCCTACTTCGAAAATTTTACATGCTGACTGTATTATTGCAATGCTGCTGCTCGTATGATATGGATCCATCAACCTATCCATCATGGAACGATAAATCCAATTGGAATGGGTTATCCGTATGATTGGATGAATGCAATACAAAACATCACAACACTATGGCGTAATGTTGACTACTCGTTCTCTGTTGGTATTTGTTCTCTGTGAAAACTTCCAACTGATGAAATGAACAACTTTTTAAAATTCACATAACAAAAATTCCAACTACTGCTACTACTGGCATTGCGATGCATGATGCCTTTCACTTTTACCATATCATACTACCATACTCGAACTTTACTCTGGAATTATTGTGATGGGTGGTGGTTTAATGGCTGACGTCCGGTCTGTGTTACCATACCGATATTGATAATGGAATCTGCTTGCTTTTTGGCCCGATGTGACGATGGACGGGCTATCCTCCTTATTTTAGACCAACGAAATGCGAAACTCACAAAAGGAAATTGGCACATTTAATGAGAATGGAGTGCGAAACTTTGTTGCCACAAAGGATACTTCAAGGGATTTCAGCAATTCCCAAGATAATACAGACCGAGGCAGTATGAGCGATCAGGCCTTTGCATATTCGGCGAGTTCTGTTGAAAGTTTACCCAGTGCTTCCGGTTCAAGTAAGTAATCATCATAGTTGTAGTTGATGTTATTGCCATCGCCAATGCTATTGTTGTTGTTTTTGTATATTTTCTCTTAACTGTAAAGAGTAAGCAATACAGATGTTGTTGTACAAGAATGTATATATGTTCGATAGCTTAAGTGTATCTCAGTATGTGCCCGAGTATTTCTTTTTGTCTGTCCAAGTGCATTTGGTTATCTGCCTTAGCACCATATCATCAGTTTAGTCCATTATGGGGCGAACGAAATACACAATTGTAATGGATAGACGACTTTACTCTAACATGCTACTTTACTCAATGTACCCAGAAAAAAAATCACGAAAATAATAAATCCAATTTATTGTTTAATTTACATGCTTCCATTACGAAAACGATAGTCTCAAACAATTTTTGCAAAATTTATTTCTATAGAATTTTTTTGCAAAAATTTATTTATTTATAGGCAAACTTTTGTCAAAATTTAATTTCTATAGAAAATTTTGTCAAAATTTTATTTGTATAGAAAATTTTGTCAAAATTTTATTTCTATAGAAAATTTTGTCAAAATTTTATTTCTATAGAAAATTTTGTCATTTCTATCTAAATTTTTGTCAAAATTTTATTTCTATAGAAATTTTTATCAAAATTTTATTTTTATAGACAATTTTGTCAAATTTTACTGCAATAGAAATTTTCTAAAAATCTTATCTCTATAGAAAATTTTGTCAAAATTTTATTTCTATAGAAAATTTTGTCAAAATTTTATTTCTATAGAAAATTTTGTCAAAATTTTATTTCTACAGAAAATTTTATTTCTATAGAAAATTTTGTCAAAATTTTATTTCTATCGAAATTTTTGTCAAAATTTTATTTCTATAGAAATTTTTATCAAAATTTTATTTTTATAGACAATTTTGTCAAATTTTACTTCAATACAAATTTTCTAAAAATCTTATCTCTATAGAAAATTTTGTCAAAATTTTATTTCTATAGAAAATTTTGTAAAAATTTTATTTCCATAAAAAATAAAACTCTGACAAAATATTTTATAGAAAATTTTGTTAAAATTTTATTTCCATAGAATATTTTATCAAATTTTTTTATAGAAAATTTTGTAAAAATTTTATTTCTATAGAATATTTTGTCAAAATTTTATTTCTATTATAAATTTTATCAAAATTTTATTGCTATAGACAATGTTTGTCAAAAGTTTATTTCTATAAAAAATTTTGTCAAAATTTTATTTGTAAAGAAAATTTTGTCATAATTTTATCTCTATAGAAAATGTTGTCAAAATTTTATTTCTATAAAAAATTTTGTCAAAATTTTATGTCTATAGAAAATTTTGTCAAAATTGTATCTCTATAGAAAATTTTGTCAAAATTTTATCTCTATAGAAAATTTTATCAAAATTTTATCTCTTTAGAAAATGTTGTCAAAATTTTATCTCTTTAGAAAATGTTGTCAAAATTTTATCTCTATAGAAAATTTTGTCAAAATTTTATATATATAGAAAATTTTGTCAAAATTTTATCTGTATAGAAAATTTTGTCTAAATTTTATCTCTATAGAAAATTTTGTCAAGATTTTATCTACATAGAAAATTTTGTCAAAATTTTATTTCTATAGACAATTTTGTCAAAATTTTATCTCTATAGACAATTTTGTCAAAATTTTATCTCTATAGAAAATTTTGTCAAAATTTTTTCTCTATAGAAAATTTTGTCAAAAATTTATCTTATCTCTATAGAAAATTTTGTCAAAATTTTATCTCTATAGAAAATTTTGTCAAAAATTTATCTCTATAGAAAATTTTGTCAAAATTTTATCTCTATAGAAAAGTTTGTAAAAATTTTATCTCCATGGAATATTTTGTCAAGATTTTAATCTCAATAGAAAATTTTGTCAAAATTGTATTTCTATAGAACATTTTGTAAAAATTTTATGTCTATAGAAAATTTTGTCAAGATTTTATCTACATAGAAAATTTTGTCAAAATTTTATTTCTATAGAAAATTTTGTAAAAATTTTATCTCTATAGACAATTTTGTCAAAATTTTATCTCTATAGACAATTTTGTCAAAATTTTATCTCTATAGACAATTCTGTCAAAATTTTATCTCTATAGAAAATTTTGTCAAAATTTTTTCTCTATAGAAAATTTTGTCAAAAATTTATCTCTATAGAAAATTTTGTCAAAATTTTATCTCTATAGAAAATTTTGTCAAAATTTTATCTCTTTAGAAAATGTTGTCAAAATTTTATCTCTATAGACAATTTTGTCGAAATTTTATCTCTATAGACAATTTTGTCAAAATTTTATCTCTATAGACAATTTTGTCAAAATTTTATCTCTATAGAAAATTTTGTCAAAATTTTTTCTCTATAGAAAATTTTGTCACAAATTTATCTTTATAGAAAATTTTGTCAAAATTTTATCTCTATAGAAAATTTTGTCAAAATTTTATCTCTTTAGAAAATGTTGTCAAAATTTTATCTCTATAGAAAATTTTGTCAAAATTTTATCTATATAGAAAATTTTGTCAAAATTTTATCTGTATAGAAAACTTTGTCTAAATTTTATCTCTATAGAAAATTTTGTCAAAATTTTATCTCTATAGACAATTTTGTCAAAATTTTATCTCTATAGAAAATTTTGTCAAAATTTTATATCTATAGAAAATTTTGTCAAAATTGTATCTCTATAGAAAATTTTGTCAAAATTTTATCTCTATAGTAAATTTTGTCAAAATTTTATCTCTTTAGAAAATGTTGTCAAAATTTTATCTCTATAGAAAATTTTGTCAAAATTTTATCTCTATAGAAAATTTTGTCAAAATTTTATCTATATAGAAAATTTTGTCAAAATTTTATCTGTATAGAAAATTTTGTCTAAATTTTATCTCTATAGAAAATTTGTCAAGATTTTATCTACATAGAAAATTTTGTCAAAATTTTATTTCTATAGAAAATTTTGTAAAAATTTTATCTCTATAGACAATTTTGTCAAAATTTTATCTCTATAGGCAATTTTGTCAAAATTTTATCTCTATAGAAAATTTTGTCAAAATTTTTTCTCTATAGAAAATTTTGTCAAAAATTTATCTCTATAGAAAATTTTGTCAAAATTTTATCTCTATAGAAAATTTTGTCAAAAATTTATCTTTATAGAAAATTGTGTCAAAATTTTATCTCTATAGAAAAGTTTGTAAAAATTTTATCTCCATGGAAAATTTTGTCAAGATTTTAATCTCAATAGAAAATTTTGTCAAAATTGTATTTCTATAGAACATTTTGTAAAAATTTTATGTCTATAGAAAGTTTTGTCAAAATTTTATTTCTGTAAACAATTTTATTAAAATTTCCACAAGAAATTTTGTCAAAATTTATTTCTATAGAAAATTTTGTAAAAATATAATTTCTATGGAAATTTTTGTATTTTTTTAAAATTGTGTCATAATTTTATTTTTATAGAAAATTTTGTCAAAATTTTATTTCTATAAAAAATTTTGTCGAAATTTTATTACTATAGAAACTTTGTCAAAATTGTGATTCTATGTAAAATTTTGTCAATATTTTTATTCTATGGAAAATTTTTCTAAATTTTTATTCTATTAATTTTAAGAAAGTATTTGATTTTGTTATTGAATTAAAATCTTTATTGGGATTTTAGTTAATATTTCAATTTAAAACGTGAAAACTTCCCCATCAACTTAAATTTTTAATTGAAAATATGTTTGGGTTTAATTTTTTTTCTCTGTGTATACATGAACGGATTGAGAATACTAAGAGATATGAGATATGTGATGTTTTGTTCTTACTTCCTGTTTTTTAATACGGTTTTTGGGTGTTTTATTACCAATTCTTTTAGTGTGGCTGGTTTTGCTGTTGTACCCACATTAACATATTCCCACAAACAGTGTTGACTATCAGAACTATCAGAGGATATGTGGCCTTTATAGTACTCAAGGAAGTGGCAGTTTATCCTCTTGATATTCTATTGCTAGGATGTTTAAGTGGTTTCGTGTTTTATTTTGTTGTTTTGTTTTTGGTTAAAACTGTGGAAATTTTTGAAAACTTAATGAATTTTTAATATGCTTCCGGAATGTTAAAGGCTTTTTACATAATGCCGCCGCTACCACCCACTCACTTTTCTCTTAGGTTGAGAGAGTGAGACACAAATTCACCATCATCTGAGATACCATCGAAAAGCTTTTAAAAAGCAATTCTACATGTCTACACTTATGCTGCTGCATCTCTTTTATGTATGAGATGATATAGTGCACAGTAGGTTAAAGTAGCGTTTAAGTGAAAAGAAATTTGTATTTTAATTGAATTTGATATGGAGATGTTCTTATTTTAAAATTGAAACTCTATGATAATTTTGGATATAAAAGTCGAATATCGATGCCACTGGTAAATAAAATTCATTGTTTCTGAGTCAATTTTGCATCACTTCCGGATCAAAAAAGAACGTTTCAACAATAGAAAATTTTGTTATAATTTTATTTCTATAATTTCTATAAGACAATTTTGTCAAAACTTTATTTCTATAGGATTTTTGGCAAAATATTATTTCTATGGAAAATTTTGTTTCTATCGAAAATTTTGTCAAAATTTTATTATCATAGAAAATTTTCTCATAATTTTATTTCTATCGCAAATTTTTTCAAAATTTTATTTCAATAGAAAATTTTGTCAAATTTTATTTCTATAGAAAATTTTGTCAAAATTTTATTTCTATAGAAAATTTGGTCAAAATTTTACTTATATAAAAAATATTGTCAAAATTTTATTTCTATAGAAAATTGTATCAAAATTATATTTCTATAGAAAATTTTGTCAAAATTGTATTTCCATAGAAAATTTTGTCAAAATTTTATTTCTATAGAAAATTTGTCAAAATTTTATTATCATAGCAAATTTTTTCATAATTTTATTTCTATTGCATTTTTTTTTTCAAAATTTTATTTCTATAGGAAGTTTTGTCAAAATTTTATTTCTATGGAAAATTTTGTCAAAATTTTATTATCATAGAACATTTTTTCATAATTTTATTTCTATTGCTTTTTTCAAAATTTTATTTCTATAGAAAATTTTGCCAAATTTTATTTACATAGACAATTTTGTCAAAATTTTATTTCTATAGGAAATTTTGTCAAAATTTTATTTCTATGGAAAATTTTTTCAAAATTTTATTTCTATAGGAAATTTTGTTAATTTTTTTTTCTATAGAAAATTTTGTCAAAATTTTATTTCTATAGGAAATTCTGTCAAAATTTTATTATCATAGAAAATTTTTTCATAATTTTATTTCTATTGCATTTTTTTTTCAAAATGTTATTTCTATAGAAAATTTTGACAAAATTTTATTTACATAGAAAATTTTGTCAAAATTTTATTTCTATAGGAAATTTTGTCAAAATTTTATTATCATAGAAAATTTTTTCAAAATTTTATTTCTATAGAAATTGTTGTCCAATTTTTTTTTCTTTAGCAAATTTTGTCAAAATTTTATTTTTATAGAAAATTTTGTCAACATTTTATTTCTATAGAAAATTTTGTCAAAATTTTATTTCTATAGAAATTTTTGTCCAATTTTTTTTTTCTATAGAAAATTTTGTCAAAATTTTATTTTTATAGAAAATTTTGTCAAAATTATTATTTCCACAGAAAATTTTGTCAAAATTTTTATTTCCACAGAACATTTTGTCAACATTTTATTTCTATAGGCGATGATTTGCTTATTTTGCAATTTTTAAATTGGAAATTTTTGGGGTTGGAAGCAGTATCACAATTTGGGGACAAGAGCCAGAAAAATACTGGAAACACTGTTCGTATAACCTCAAAAATACAAAGGCTTTTTTAATTTTTAAATTAATACTGATGTTTTATATATTTTATTTTTTAATAAAAAAATGTCAAAAATTTGTTGTGGATTTCTGTAAGGAATTTTAATTTAAATTGGAGATTTTTGGGGACGAAAGCGTCACGATTTAGGGGCAAGAGCCAGAAAAATACTGACAACACTGTATGTATAACTCGTAAATGTCAAGGCTTTTTTAAATTTTTAAATTATTACTGATTTTCAACAGCAAATTTTTTTTTATTTATTTTCTTTTTTAATAAAAAAAATTCAAACACTGTGCGTACAACTACAAAACTGTCAAGGCTTATTTAATTTTTAAATTATTACAAATTTTCTACAAAAGATTTATTTTTGATTTTTTTTTAAAAAATTTACAAAATTTATTTGGGATTTTTGCAAGGAATTTTAATTTAAATGAGAGATTTTTAGGGGCGAAAGCGTCACAATTTGCGGACAAGAACCAGAAAAATACTGGTAACACTGTACGTATAATTTCAGGACTTTTTTAATTTTTAAATTCTTACAGATTTTTACAGCAGATTTTTTCTTTATTTTTTTTTATAAAAAAATTTTACAAATTTTATTAAGGATTTTTGTAAGGAATTTTAATTTAAAGTGGAGAGTTTTTGGCACGATAGCGTCACGATTTAGGGATAAGAGCCAGAAAAATACTGGCAACACTGTACGTATAACCTCAAAAATTTCAAGACTTTTCTTTTTAATTTTTAATTATTACTGATTTTCTGCAGCAGATTTATTCTTTATTTTTTTTTTTATAAAAAATTTTACAAATTTTATTAAGGATTTTTGTAAGGAATTTTAATTTAAATTGGACAGTTGTTGGGCACGAATTAGAGACATGAGTCTGAAAAATACTGGAAACACTGAATGTATAACCTCAAAAATGTGATTTTTTTTAATTTTTAAATTATTACTGATTTTCTACAGCAGATTTATTTTTTTTTAATAATAAAAAAATCAAAAATTATTGGGAAGAAAAATACTGGCAATACTATTATTGATTTTCTACAGCAGATTTATGCTTCAGTTTTTTTTAATAACGAATTGTCAAAAATTTATTGAGGATTTTTTAAGGAATTTTAATTTAACTTGGAGATTTTTGGGGACAACAAATACTGGCAACACTGTACGTATAACCTCAAAAATATCGAGCTTTAGAGCTGTCATTTGGAAGTTACAACACTAGGGTTGTCCAATTCCGACAAATAAAAGGCAACCCTCGTATTTATTTAGTACTTTAGTAAACTATGTCATTTCCAGTTGGCCATGAGAGTCTAGGGCACCCATAGAAGGAATATGATTGCCTCCTCGAGCAAAATTTTATTTTTGATCTGTAAACATGTAACATGGTTGTCTGAGCCATGTTATTTTTTTGAACATTATGTATCTGTATGTTTCGACAACCATTTTAAGTTTTCTTCCCATTCAAAATTAACATTTTGTTCAAGTAGGTGATCATATTCCTCCTCTTCGTGTGACCTTAGAAACACTTCGTGGGGTAGCTACCCCAAATTTTTTCCACTAAAAAAAAACTTGGTATTGCAAATAGTTGTAGAAGCGGCTTATGTCTTTTAACCCACCATGCAAATGCAAAACTCTACATGGACTTTGATATCCTATCACCCTCCCTTAGTTAAGTATCCATCATATGTCCTGGCACAGTACAAGTTTTGCATGATTTGTTGCTACTACCATTTCTGAAAGTATGCCGGTGATACTGATAGAAAAACAGCAGTTAACCATGGCTGTTGTTTTTGTTTTGTTTTTTTTTTTTCTACTTGGATTGAACTATACTCCATAGTTGGGTGGAGAGGGGTTGGAGTGGAATAAGGAATTTGATATGCGCTCTTTGTATGAAACTCTATTAATGAATAAGAACAACAAAAACAACAACAACAACCCCTGCAACAAAAACAATAATAAAGTTTTTCCTTCAAGTATTTTTCTTTGACTACAAAAAACTACCAAGAGCAAGAACAAAGAGGCCGGTAATAGCATCTGAAATGGTGCGACGACATACACTCAATGAGTTTTTGCTCTCTTCATGCGAAATCCGGTTGCCTTTGAAAAATTGATGAAAATTTATTATTCCTAATGCAAACGATGCCAGGCAACAACAACAACAACAATAGTAATTTATTTGTATGAAAATTATAACAAAAAACAACAACAAATATCCACAACACACAAAAAATTTAATTAAAAATACTTAAAATATTTCTTGAACAAACTTTTTCGACAATGCTGTCATCGAGTCCCCAAAAGACCACTTGCCAAAATGAGAAAAAGAGGCATTAGCCTCCACCTCCTCTCTTGTTTTTTTCTTTGACTCTTTACTCATCCCTTTTGAGTGTAATATTGTTTGCTCTCTCAGAGTATTTGGGGGTGTTGTGTGTGTGCGTGCGTATGTTTCGTGTGTAATTCATTCATTTAATTATTCTCCAATTCACTTGCAGGCACTCAAGCTTTAGTACGTCCAGGCAGTCCACAAAGTTCAATTTCAACCGACGATCGCATCTCGTTAGCAGCACCTATATGCAAAGCAAAGGCTCTTGTCGATAGCATGGCAAATCCTTATGATAAGGATGCACTTAAATTTAAGGTGAGTATCGAAAATCAAAGACCTGTCGAAAAAGTATCAGTAGCAGCAGCAGCAGCACGAGGACATAAAAGACACAGCAAAGAGCAACGTTAAGTGACACGAAAAATGCCAATGTAGAAAATCAAACATGCAGCCATTCTTTAGCTAGCTATCCTTCCGCTCCCTATTAAAGGCAGTGCTACCTGATGATGATGATGATGATGCAGCTAAGGCTATATTCTACTGTTCCGGGTATCGCTTCATTGGATCTATGATGGATGTTTCTTTTGAAAAACTTAAGCGGAAAATGTTCCGGTAGCTTCGGCTTTAAACATTTTTTTTTCATCTCCCCATTCCTCCATCTCTCCCCACTATTTCTTTGTTGTAGCCATTGTGTTTGACACAAGCATATTGTTGTCCTTTGGCATTATGCTCGTATAACACATCCCTCTGTTGCTGCTGCTGCTTCCTTGCTCTTTCCTTCAAACATTCATCCGCTAAGTTATTTGTGACACTTAAATCATCCTGGGTCTTTTATGTAACTCCATTTTTGTTGTTGCTTTTTTTCTCATAATTTTCCCATTTTTTGTTGTTGTTACAGAAAGGTGACATAATAGAGGTGCTTTCAATGAATGCCTCTGGTATCTGGAAGGGTCGTTGCCATGGTCGTGTGGGTCATTTTAAGTTTATCAATGTCGAAGTGTTACCAGATCAACGTCTTAAGCATTCCCATAGTAAGACATTAACTGGTCTTGCAGGCAATAAGAGTATAAGTGCCGCCATGGGTGTTGGCGGAAGGCATCTGTCTAATGTCAATGGACCCCATTCTGTGGAGGATTTACTGATGCGCATTGGCTTAAAGGAATACACATCAGTGTTCGTTTTAAATGGGTAAGTACGTAAATGCATTTTGACTGGTTTCAGCTGCTATAGATGAAAAACGAAAGAAAAGTCTCAATGTAATATGAAAAATCTCTCATATGTGAGAGAACGTGTTATGATTTTCCACTTAAGTCGTTGACAGCTTTCGACAGAGATCGATGGATTGGCTTGAAATTTTTATGGGATATGTTTTAAGATAAAATTTAAAATTTCTTTAGAGAAATAAAAGTTAATTCAAAATGTTAATTGAAATTTGAGTTACATACTATAGAAAATGTTTTCTTTGCATACTTTCAGGCGATACATTATTCATATTTGAAATATGAAATTTTATGTATCGTCCTTATGGATATAATTGGAAGGAATTGAAATACACATATTCACATAAAAAATGGCAAAAAAGAGGACCACTTTTAATCAAGCACTTCAATGCTTTAATATAATTTCATTTAAAAAGAATTTTATCAAAATTTTATTTTTTATAGAAAATGTTGGCAAAATTTTACTTCTATAGAAAATTTTGTCATTATTGTATTTCTATAGGAAATTATGTCTAAATGTTATTTCTATAGACAATTTCTGCAAAATTTTAATTCTATAGACAATGTTCTCAAAACTTTATTTCTATAGATAATTTTGTCAAAATTTTATTTGATTTCTATAGAAAATTTTGCCAAAATTTTTATTCTCAAAATTTTATTTCTATACAAAATTTTCTCAAAAGTTTATTTCTATAGAAAAGTTTGTAAAAATTTCATTTCTATTGAAAATTTTGTTAAAATTTTATTACTATAGAAAAAATTTGTCAAAATTTTATTTCTATAGAAAATTATTTCAAAATTTAATTTTTTTTATAGAAAATGTTGGCAAAATTTTGTGAGTATTGTATTTCTATAGAAAATTTCTGCAAAATTTTATTTCTATAGAAAATTTCTGCAAAATTTTATTTCCATATATAATTTTGTCAACATTTTATTTCTCTAGAAAATTTTCTCAAAATTTAATTTCTATAGAAAATTCTGTCAAAATTTTTATTCCTATAGAAAATTTTCTCAAACTTTTATTTCTACAGAAAATTTTCTCAATATTTAATTCCTATAGAAAATTTGATAAAAATTTAATTTCTATAGAAAATTTTCTCAACATTTTATTTCTATAGAAAATTTTGCCAATATTTTATTTTTATAGAAAATTTTGTCAAA
Source organism: Haematobia irritans (assembly GCF_050003625.1). Taxonomy (NCBI): domain Eukaryota; kingdom Metazoa; phylum Arthropoda; class Insecta; order Diptera; family Muscidae; genus Haematobia; species Haematobia irritans. Next base: position 248,409,189 of record NC_134397.1, on the reverse strand, counting down.
AATTATTTCTATCGGGTATGTTCTTAAAATTTCATTTTAATAGAAAATTTTATTTCTATAGAAAATTTTGTCAAAATTTTATTTCTATAGCAAATTTTGTCAAAATTTTAATTCTATAGAAAATTTTGTCAAAATTTTAATTCTATAGAATATGTTTTCAAAATTTTATTTCTATAGATAATGTTGTCAAAATTTTATTTCTGCAGAAAAATTTTGTCAAAATTTTATTTATACAGAAAATTTGTAAAAATGTTATTTCTATAGAAAATTTTGTCAAAACTTTATTTCTATAGAAAATTTTGTCAAAATTTTATTTCTATAGAAAATTTTCTCAAAATTTTATTTCTATGGAAAATTTTGCCAAAATTGTATTTCTGTAGAAAATTTTGTCAAACTTTTATTTCTGTAGAAAATTTTCTTAAAATTTTATTTCTATAGAATATGTTGTTAAAATTTTATTTCTATAGAAAATTTTGTCAAAATTTTATTTCTATAGAAAATTTATCAAAATTTCTACAGAATATATTTCTATAGATAATTTTGTAAAAATTTTATTTCTCTAAAAAATTTTCTTAAAATTTAATTTTTATAGAAAATTTTGTCAAAAATTTAATTTCTATAGAAAATTTTCTCAAAATGTTATTTCTATAGAAAATTTTCTCAAAATTTTATTTCTATAGAAAATTTTGTTAATATTTTATTTTTATAGAAAATTTTGTCAAAAAATTATTTTTATCGGATATGTTCTTAAAATTTCATTTCAATAGAAAATTGTTGTAAAAATTTTATTTCTAGTGAAAAGTTTGTTAAAATTTTAATTCTATAGAAAAATTTTGTCAAAATTTTATTTCTATACGAAATTTTATCAAAATTTGTTTAAATGTTATTTCTATAGAAAATTTCCGCAAAATTTTATTTCTATAAAAATTTCTGCAAAATATTATTTCTATCGAAAATTTTGTCAAAATTTAATTTTTTCTCAAATTGTTACTTCTATAAAAAAAAATTTGTTACAATTTTATTTCTATAGAAAATTTTCTCAACATTTTATTTCTATAGAAAATTGTGTCAAAACTTTATTTCTATAGATAATTTTGTCAACATTTTATTTCTCTAGAAAATATTCTTAAATTTTAATTTTTATAGAAAATTTTGTCAACAATTTCATTTCTATAGAAAATTTTCTCAAAATGTTAATTCTATAGAAAATTTTCTCAAAATTTTATTTCTATAGAAAATTTTGTTAATATTTTATTTTTATAGAAAATTTTGTCAAAAAATTATTTTTATCGGATATGTTCTTAAAATTTCATTTCAATAGAAAATTGTTGTAAAAATTTTATTTCTAGTGAAAAGTTTGTTAAAATTTTAATTCTATAGAAAAATTTTGTCAAAATTTTATTTCTATACGAAATTTTATCAAAATTTGTTTAAATGTAATTTCTATAGAAAATTTCCGCAAAATTTTATTTCTATAAAAATTTCTGCAAAATATTATTTCTATCGAAAATTTTGTCAAAATTTAATTTTTTCTCAAATTGTTACTTCTATAAAAAAAAATTTGTTACAATTTTATTTCTATAGAAATTTTTCTCAACATTTTATTTCTATAGAAAATTGTGTCAAAACTTTATTTCTATAGATAATTTTGTCAACATTTTATTTCTCTAGAAAATATTCTTAAAATTTAATTTTTATAGAAAATTTTGTCAACAATTTCATTTCTATAGAAAATTTTCTCAAAATGTTATTTCTATAGAAAATTTTCTCAAAATTTTATTTCTATAAAAAATTTTGTTAATATTTTATTTTTATAGAAAATTTTGCCAACAAATTATTTTTATCGGATATGTTCTTAAAATTTCATTTCAATAGAAAATTTTGTAAAAATTTTATTTTCATTGAAAATTTTGTTAAAATTTTATTTCTATAGAAAAATTTTGTCAAAATTTTATTTCTATACAAAAATTTTATCAAAATTTTATTTTTTATAGAAAAAGTTGTCAAAATTTTACTTCTATAGAAAATTTTGTCAGTATTGTATTTCTATAGGAAATTATGTCTAAATGTTATTTCTATAGAAAATTTCTCCAAAATTTTATTTCTATAAAAAATTTCTGAAAAATATTATTTCTATCGAAAATTTTGTCAAAATTTAATTTTTATAGAAAATTTTCTCAAATTTGTACTTCTGTAGAAAACGTTGTTAAAATTTTATTTCTACAGAAAATTTTGTCAAAATTTTTATTCCTATAGAAAAATTTCTCAAAATTTTATTTCTAAGGAAAATTTTCTCAAAATTTAATTTGAATAGAAAATTTTGTCAAAAATTTAAGTTCTATAGAAAATTTTCTCGAAATTTTATTTCTATAGAAAATTTTGTCAATATTTTTTTTATAGAAAATTTTGTCAAAAAATTATGTCTATCGGATATGTTTTTAAAATTTTATTTCAATAGAAAATTTTGTCAAAATTTTATTTCTATAGAATATTTTCTCAAAATTTTATTTCTTTAGAAAATTATGTTAAAATTTTATTTCTATAGGAGTTTTATCAAAATTTTATGTCTATAGAAAATTTTTGCAAAATATCATTTCTATACAAAATTGACCAAATTTTTATTTTTATAGAAAATTTTATTTCTATTAAAAAATTTTGTCAACATTTAATTTTTAAAGAAAATTTTGTCAAAAATTAAATTTTATAGAAAATTTTTAAAATTTTATTTCTATAGAAAATTTTTGCAAAATGTCATTTCTATAGAAAATTTGGTCAAAATTTTATTTTTATAGAAAAATTTTGGTAAAATGTTATTTCTATAGAAAATTTTGGCAGTTTTATTTTTATAGCAAATTTTGTCAAAATATATATAAAATCGATGCACTCATTCCCGAGTACGCTAAGTCGACTTAGCATGTTCTGATGGAGTTCGCTGTTTTTTATTCGGATTGACGTGAATTGCGTCCTGTCAAAAGTTCGAATTTATTGGACATTTCTATCAAAAGTTATGGTTGATATTGTACTTAGCCTGTGTCTAAAGTTTTAAAAAATGTCCAATCCAATAAGGGCAAAAAACTTTCTAAAGAGGTCTAAGTCATTTTTAGCCATGTTCTATTGTCACTATTTTGAGTTCGTACATACAAAAAAAAATATATAAAAAATATGATTTTGAGACCGAAAATAAGGAAATTGCTATTTTATACGGGTTTTGAGAAATTTCAAAAAATAAAACTTGTTTCCTATAAAATTCACTTTTTAGACTTAGCGCACTTTGGAATGTAGACACCGAAATATAGTAAATGCAAAATCTTTGGAACTGAATAAGTTGTTTTTCGTAACATAGCAAACTATCATCAGGTCTTTTAAAATGTCCTATGTATTCTGATTCTCATTAATTTTTTTATTTTATATAGGGAATAGTTTCTTTGACATCGAGCTTATTTATCTATTTCTAATTTATTTGTTCTTCAATATTTTGTTGTTTCTTTTCCTCATGCAGCTACGAGGACCTGGAACTATTCAAAGAACTTGAACCTGCAGATTTGGATTATTTGGGTATTGTCAATCCCGATCATCGTACGAAACTATTGACGGCAGTGCAATTGCTGCATGACATGGATTGTGGTAAGTTTCAGATATACTTCATAGTACATTTCTATAAAGTAGATCTAAGGCATTTTAGCAAGAGTTTAAGACCCACTATATATACAATTTAAATTTTTAATTGTGGATTTTTTTTTGTAGATTTCCCCACTTAATTAGTGTTACTATTTGTTTTATACGTATGTCATTGCCATATTCACCGAATAACTCAGTTGGGAAACAAGTTTTACAAAAGTTTCCCAAAAGATAGAAAGAAAATATCTTCTACTATGTAATAGTTTTACCTGCATATGTATCAATCTTTTGAGGCATTTTATTGAATTTTGTTTTTCCCAAACTGAATGAGTAAAAACTTCTCCGTTTGCATGACATTAAAGAATCTCTGAAGGAGGAAGGGAAGGGAAATGAGTTCATCAACAAGTTTTCCTGTTTTTTTTTTCACATACCAAAAAAACATGAATCCTGAATGAGAAAGCACTTAAAACTATTTGATTTCTTTCCTCAACCCTCAACTGAAACAAAAAATTAAAAGTAAAAGTCTTCAAGCACTTGTAAGAACCATGTGTACCGTTTAAAAACGTGAGATAACATCTCAAAAACGGCAAACGTTTACAGAGCAACTACTGGTACTGTATGCATGAGCAAAATTGATGGAAGGGTTGCCTTGTGGTTTTCCCGTAAATGTTAATAACAAGTTGTGTGCCGTACAACGGAAAAAAACAAAACTGAAGCATACTTTCAGGCGCTCATTGTAAAACTGCAAGTAATTAGAGTAATAAGAAATGGGGAGAAATATTATTTTTTCGCATCTTTTAAGGTTTTTTTTCGCAAAAAAAACACAAGAAAATAAATATGAACAAAAATACAAATGCAGTTGCTTTGGTTGCGTAAGTTCCCCTTCACTACGCAAAATTTTCCCAATAATGTCAGAGAAAACTTCTTTTCGCTGCCTTTAGGGATTTTTTTGTTTTGGGAACGTAGCTACATTAACTTTCACTATTATCGTTCATTTTTAATTTGGTCCATGTTTTCATATCTCTTGTGAACATTAAATCTCAAATATAGCATATGAAAAGCTGTAATGTGGTGTTCAAAAATGGTGGGAAACCTTTTTGTAGCCATTGAATATGAGTTGATCCAAAACAAAAAATGTTATAAAATTGTTAGAAAATTTTCTCAAAATTTTATTTCTATATAAAATCTTGTCAAAATTTTATTTCTATATAAATTTTTTTCACAATTTTATTTCTATAAATTTTTTTCAAAATTTTATTTCTATATAAATTTTTGTCAAAATTTTATTTCTAATAAAATGTTGTCAAAATTTTATTTCTATATAAATTTTTGTCAAAATTTTATTTCTATAGAAAATTATCTCAAAATTTTATTTCTATAAAAAAATTTTCTCAAAAAAAAATTTTTTATAGAAAATTTTCTCAAAATTTTATTTCTATAAAAAATTTTCTCAAAATTTTATTTCTGTAAAAAATGTTATCAAAATTTTATTTCTATATAAAATTTTGTCAAAATTTTATTTCTATATAAAATTTTGTCAAAATTTTATTTCTATAAAAAATTTTATCAAAATTTTATTGCTATAGGTAATTTTGTCAAAATTTTATTTCTATAGGTAATTTTGTCAAAATTTTATTTCTATAGAAAATTATAAATATTATATAAATATTTTTTTTGTATAATAAATATTTTTGCTATAAATCCATTTCTAAATTTTCCCTTACTTCTTTGTTCCTTTTGCTTTGCAGCTTCTAATTTCCCCCAAACCGGTTCCGATGTGGATATAGCTGGATCCAGTTCGGAAAATGATGAGGCCCGCCTCAATAACATCAACAAAAAACATGCAGCTTCACCCTTTGGTCGCCGTCATTTCCCACGCGATTCCGGATGCTATGAAGGCTCACCAGTACCCACCTCACAAACACCAACCCAGGCTTTGGCCTCAACCGATGATTCGAATAGTTTGGATGATGTTGTATCCAAGTGTTCTAGTGAAATTATGAAGAGAGTTGAAAGTGCCAAAAGGGTAAAGGATAATCCATTCCGTACCAATACCGCATTACCACCAAGAGTTGGCAAGAAATCTCTACTGGGTGGAGGCAGTTTAATGTCCGACGACACTCTCATACGTGGTGGTGGCCTCAGTGAGAAATCCAGTGATTCAGGTGTTAGCAGTAGTTCCTTATCATCGGGTCCCATGAAGAATAGCACTTAACATTTACCCACCATACTCGCCCATGAGCTGCTTTTGGGCGTGCCTTTGTCTAGCAGTGGTGAGACTTTGTGTGGCGCCATATCACCCACAACATCAGTGGCGTCTGCTGTTATACCCGGTACAGCTGCTGCTAATGCCAGTATTTATCTAAGATCCTTGGCTGCCGATGAGAATACCTGTAATACCCTGCCCCATATGCCCTCACAATCATCGGGAAATCAATCATCCAATGTTTCGGGTATACCGTCGTCATCGAATATTCAACTAAATCGTAATTTGGTTATGCTAAGAAATCATTTGCGTAAAAATACCAATGCCAATGTTGTCAATACATTGGGTGCTACAAATGTCAGTGGTGGCAGCAATGGTAGCAGCAATAATACCATAAGTAGCGGCTCAGGCAGTAATGGTAATGGTAGTTGTAAGGATCCTAACGAACAATAGCCCTTTGGCCAATTTTATGATTTTCTAAAATTAATTTCATCATTTAGCGTTTTACGTAATCGACGATTGTTTTTGAGACGTAGCTCATCGACACAACAACTTTTTATGTATTATTAAAGGGGGAGTGGAAAAGAGACAACAATGTTGTATTAAATCTGCGTTTTGTTATTAAGCGGTTTATGTATAATTTTTATTATTATTATTTTTTTTTTGTGTATTATTTGTATATTGTTTATTTATGTTATTTCGAATGACACTGGAGTACAAAAATCAAGGGAGTTTGGTGGGAATTATGGTTTTTTTCGAGTTTTATTGTAAAGATTTTAATATTATTGGTTTTTGAACAAAAAAAACTTTCAAAATTCTACTATTTTCATAATCTATACTGGAACATATTTTTAGAAGTTGATCCTAACTTCCACTAAATCTACAAGTATGTAAAAATTCTTACCTTACTAATAACACTTTTCGTTATAGCTTGTACCTACCACTCAATTTAATAGCGCCTAAAAGCATGCACCAAATTTTTAAATAGTCAAATGTTATTGACCAGCGGTGTTAAGAACGAGCGAATTGTGTTCATAAATCGGGATTTCTTTGTTTGGAAAATTGCAATTTTAAAATACTACATATCCAGATTTTGATTGGATTTTGATTAGAGCAAAAAATGCTGTATTTGGGGTCATAAGATTTGACTTCAACAGCATTTTATACAATTTATAACTAAATAGCTTTGAATATAACTAAAAGGGTTATTTTTTATAATTTCTATACGGATGACATAGATTTATGTTTATCCAACACAAAATTTCCTTATTATAAGATATGTTTCTAAAAATTTCCTTTTTTTATTCCCCATGTTCCGATAATCGTAATTGCAAATCGCGTGGTTTTGATTTTCCTATAACTAGGAAACCCTTGCACAGGGTGATTAAATAACCAAATCAAAATCTTGCGATTTGCGATTGCGATTATCAGTCCTTGTATATGATTGTGGTTAGGAATAAAAAGATTATGGAATTTGGAATTTGCTTTAATTTGGAACAACGGCTCCATAGCAAGCGATCTTCTTCATAGCGAATAACACAAAAATTTAATTAGTTTCTTTTTTTATAGCAACAACAAGAAGTCATTGATTGTCAATGATTATAGCTATTTATTTCACTCATTAAATAAATGAAAAAATCATGAAAAAAGATCAACTACTAAAATTTTGCTCTATGTAGGCAGGAAAAAAATTTTACGAAAAATTTTCCAATTAAAATTTTAATTGAGTTTTTAAAAAATATTTAATTAAAAATTTAATTGATTCAACAAATTTTTTAATTGAAACAAAAATCAATCACAAAAATTAATAGTATCAATTATTTTTTTTTAATTTGATCAATTAATTATTTAATTGACTTTCAATTAATTTTTTAAATGATACTATCATTTCTGTGATTGAAGACATTTCAATTAAAAAATTAATTGGATCAATTAATTTCGTGACTGAATCAGAAAAACTTTTTTTCTAAGATGTAAATGTTAACAATCGTTAAAAATGAATAAATAAAAGTTAAAAGATTCGAATTCCTTCACAGAAAAAAAATCACGAAATTTTTTCTAATTAAAATCTTAATTGAGTTTTTAAAAAATATTCAATTAAAAGCAACAAATTTTTTAATTGAAATAAAAATCCAAAATCACAAATTAATACTATCAATTAATTGGATCAATTAATTATTGAATTGACTGTCAATTAATTTTTTAATTGATGCTATCAATCACAAAAATTAATAGTATCAATTATTTTTTTTAATTTGATCAATTAATTATTTAATTGACCTTCAATTAATTTTTTAATTGATACTATCATTTCTGTCATTGAAGATATTTCAATTAAAAAATTAATTGGATGAATTAGTTTCGTGATTGAATCAGAAAATTTTTTTTATTTGTAGGATATAAATGTTATTAATCGTAAAAAAATGAATAAATAAAAGTTAAAAGATTCGAATTCCTTCACAGAAAAAAAATCACGAACATTTTTCTAATTAAAATCTTAATTGACTTTTAAAAAATATTCAATTAAAAATTTAATTGATACAACAAATTTTTTAATTGAAACAAAAATCAATCACACAAATTAATAGTATCAATTAATTAGATCAATTAATTTTGTAATTAACTGTCAATTAATTTTTTAATTGATACTATCATTTCTGTCATTGAAAACATTTCAATAAAAACATTAATTGGATCAATTAATTTCGTGATTGAATCAGATTTTTTTTGTACGATATTAATATTAGCAATCGTAAAAAAATAATAAATAAAAGTTAAAAGATTCGAATGCCTTCACAGAAAAAAAATACGAAAATTTTTCCAATTAAAATTTTAATTGATTTTTTAAAAAATATTTCATTAAAAATGTAATTTATACAACAAATTTTTTAATTGAAACCAAAATTAATAGTATCAATTAATTAAATCAATTAATTATTTAATTGACCTTCAATTAATTTTTTAATCGATGCTATCATTTCTGCGGTTGAAGACATTACAATTACAAAATTAATTGAATCAATTAATTTCGTAATTGAATCAGAATTTTTTTGTTTGTAGGATGTAAATGTTAACAATCGTAAAAAAATTAATAAATAAAAGTTAAAGGTTCGTATACCTTTAATAGACTAATGAAAAAATATATATTTTTTTAAATTTGTTGATCCAAATAATTTTTATTTTAAGCTTTTGCTCACCAACGGTAATTAAGAAATTAATGGATCCAATTACAAAATTAATTGATCCGACGGAATTTTGATTTTTTAATTAATAATTAATAAATAATAATTAAAAGTCAATTAAAAAAAAATAAATTATCCAATTAAAAAAGTAATTGATGCTATTAATTTTATCGGAATTGAATTTTGCTTCAATTAAAAAATTTGTTGAATCAATTAAATTTTTAATTAAATATTTTTTAAAACTCAATTAACACATTAATTGGAAAAATTTTCGTGAAATTTTCTTCTGTTTACACAAACTAATAGAATTTTGATCTTGACAAAAAATGAGTAATTGACTTTTTAATTGATACTATCATTTCTGTCATTAAAGACATTTCAATTAAAAAACTAATTGGATCAATTAATTTCGTGACTGAATCAGAAAAATTTTGTTTTTGCTTGTAGGATGTAAATGTTAACAATCGTAAAAAAATGAATAAATAAAAGTTAAATGTTCGTATACCTTTAATAGACTAATGAAAAAATATATTTTTTTTTTAATTTAATGATCCAAATAATTTTTATTTTAAGCTTTTGCTCACCAACGGTAATTAAAAAATTAATTGATCCAATTTAAAAAATTAATTGATTTAACTGATTTTTGATTTTTTAATTGATAATTGTATTAAAATTTTGATTGCAATAAAATTGGTGATTTTTTTCTGTGGACTGTACACAAAAAAAAAACATTTTCTGATTCAATCACGAAATTAATTGATCCAATTAATTTTTTAATTGAAATATCTCCAATCACAAAAATATACTACGAATTAAAAAAATAATTAAAAGTCAATTAAAAAACCCAAATAACTGATCCAATTAAAACATTAATTGATGCTATTAATTTTTTTGATTGAATTTAGCTTCAATTAAAAAATTTGTTGAATCAATTAAAATTTTAATTGAATATTTTTTAAAACTCAATTAACACATTAATTGGAAAAATTTTCGTGAAATTTTCTTCTGTTTACACAGACTAATAGACTTTTGATGTTGGGCAAAAATAGTTAATTGACTTTTGAATAGGCCACCCAACAATGAAAATCAATCTTCAAATTGATTCAAATAATTGGAGTTGCTTTTGAAATCCCACAATAGTTGATTAGTGGAATTTGAAGTTTACGGATTATTAATTTTCATGGTTTGGCCCTATTTTGTTTTAACCGAACTCTGATTTATGCAGGGCAATAATAATAATATTAAACGCTTTTATTCTTTAAAAATTTTCTATCAAAATTATTCCAAAAAAAAAAAAAAACAACTCCCTGTTTTTGTTTGTACTATAACAGTGTTTTTTTTTGTATTTTATATATTTAATTTTCTTTACCATTATTACATTGACTATAAAATAAATATTATCATTTTAATTTTCATATAAGTAAGAAATGCTGTGATTCTTTAATACATAAAGAAAAAATCTTTTATTTTTATGTTTCGTTTTTAATATTAAATATAACTAACTATTTTTTTTTGTCATTCAGTTCAAATGTACAGTGTAAAAAAAAAATAAAAACCAACAAATGTAAAATATAAGCCAAAAGTATATCAAAAAAATAACACAACAAAAAACTAAAAAAAAAAAAACAAAAAATTATATAAAACAAATTAACACCAAGTTAGTAAGAAATAAAAAACAAAACGAACAACAACAATTTACACTATACAATGATTTGGTTTTTTTTGTAGGTAAAATAAAAAAAAAAACGAAAGCTAACAAAACAAATATTTTATATTCTACGTTATGATACGTTCTCAGGTGATGGCATTTATGTGTAAACGCAAACGAACAAAATATGATATGAAACAAAACAAAAAAACTCTATAAAACCATAAAATTTTTAGTCCAATCATCATCCCAAGCAATAGGAAAGAAAACTAATGAAAAAAAAAACAAGCATTACCCACCTAAATCCCTCAAAAAACCAAGAGTTCATTAAAAACATTTTGGTTTTCCCTCTTTCTTTATCCCTCTCTCTCACTCGCTGAAACTGAAAAATAAACCTATGTTTAGTTACATATATAAAAATATTTTTATGTTGTTTTAGTTTTTTGTAAATACAATTTTATTATTATTTTTTTTTTAATATACTGCATATATAGTTTATCGAATACAGTCAATGATATACAGTGATATAAAAAACATAACCACAACACGTCCAATATAACAAAGTTTTTTTTTTAATTTTTTGCCATTTAATATTTTTTTATTTATTTTTATTCTACAACTAAAGCAATATCCTGTTTCCGGTATTCCAAAAACCATACCATACCATATATAAACATATAAACTCTCAAGCACTCAATTATTCACATATTCTCTTACTTACTCACTCTCCACATATACACACACGCTCACACTCAATCATCATTATAGGTAACTGTTCATGTACACTCTTCATTAAAAAAGAGTATGGACATTTATGCAACAAGAGTTATAACAACAACAATAACAGCATTATTACTGGTAGTAAAATCATGTGTTTTGTTGTTGTAATAAACTTTGTGATATCTTTAAAAAAATGATTTAGTTTTGATTTTTTTAGGGTTTCTTTTATATTTGTCAGATAACTTGATTTATTTTTATTTTTTTATTTTAGTTTTTCACTCACTCACTCAAACATAATTGAAATAGACTTCAATATCTAAAAAACACAAATCAATAGACCAATGTAAGTTAAGGGGGAAAAATGGAACAAAGTTCTTTGTTTTTCACTTCTTCTTGCAATACAGTAAACCGTATGATTCCTATTTATCATATGCATTTATAGATTATTAAAAGGGAGATTTTTTTATACTACAACTACACACAAGAAAAAATTTTACAATACTACAAAACAATCAGACAGAAGAAAAGCAATAGGCCAATTACACTATGCAACAAATTAATTTAGTTTTGGATCTATCGATCGATACCTTGTTCACAAAACTGTTAACAAGAATTTTTTTACTGCTTCCATACATACTTAAAACTTTTATTAATTTGTTTTTTTTTTTTTTTACATTTTGTTATTTAAATAAATATTTTAAATTAATAATATAAAATAAATAAGAATTAAATGAAAAAAATTATTGACACAGTTCAACATATGAAGAATTTGAACAAATTTATTTATTTAGTATTTGATTAATATTTATTTTATTATTAAAGTATAGGAACATTTACTTTTTTACATTTTTCGAATAAAAAAAAAAAACTTCGAATAGGTTCAATAAAATTTTTATTCAAGAGGAAACATTTTTAAAATTAAAATTTTGATTGAAAATTTTACTGCTCTCAATTAAAATATATTATATTAAATAAAATTTAAATATATTATACTATATTATACTATATTAATACACCCAGCAAAAAAATTTGGAAGTTCTTTCAAAGTCACAACTTTAAAAGCACTTCCAGAAGATGCACTCCCAATGGTGTTTTTCTTTTAATTTCCCAGAATGTTCTTTTAATTCAATTTTTTATAACTTGGTTTTTTCATACCTTTAATGGGTAATTTTAACTTTTTTTGTTTCAAAAAAATAAATAAAAAAAGAAAACAAAAATAAAATAAAAAAAAAATAGAGTAAGAATTCATAAAATGGTAGAAATCATTTAAATTTTGTCGAAAAAAATGCTAAATCCAATCTGACAAAATTTTGAATTTTTGAAAATATTTGAGGTCAAACGTTTCCGACAAGCGTTAGAATCCATTAAAAATTATAAAAATTATTTATTTGACAAAATATCGCAGAATTTTTTTTATTTACATCCAAAACAGTGAATTCGAATCACACCTAAAGAAGTGATGCAAATTCAGTGCAACGGCTGTTGAAATGGATGACTTCCGTATGACAAGCCCATGTTAAATTCATCGCTTCTGCGACAATTTTACACCATTTCCGGATCCAAAAAGAACATTTTCATTATTTTTTATGACGACGCTTTTTTTGCTGGGCAGTTCTGCATTTGACGAATTTGAACAAAATTATTTTTTTGAATAATATTTATTTGTTTATTAAAGTAAATGTTCCTAACATTTTTCCATTTGAAAACTTCAAATTGAATCTAAAATTTTTATTCAAGAGGAAACATTTTTCCAATTAAAATTTTGATTGCAAATTTTACTGCTCTCAATTAAAAAAAAATCTATAATTAAATAATTTATTATTTCATATATTTTTTATTAAAAACAAAAAAATATTTTTCTATAGAAGGACTGATTTTTTTTTGATGTTTCCAATTAAAAACTTAGTTGAAAAAAATTCCCACAAATATTTTAATTGAAAAAATTACTGGCCTCATTTAAATGTTTTTAATAAAAAAAATATTTTTTTTTTCAAATATATTTTGTTTATTGAAACTAATGTTCCTTTACCAGAAATTATTATTTTTAATATCATTTCAAATTCATTTTTCACAATAATCATAACTTTTAAACTTAAATATAATTTTTTTAATTTTTTTTAATAATTTTTATAGCTAATTATCAAATGGAACGGGACAAATTAATAAACGAAAAATCACATATAAATTTTAATTAAAACAATTATTTATTCAAAGATACTTTTTTACTAAATTAATGTTTCTATACAAGGATTGACTTTTTTAAAGTTTAAATTTAAAAACCTAATCTGTTCAGTAAAATTTTTAATCGTGTTAAAAAATGTTTTTTTAACTTAAAACTCTATTGGTTATAATTAAAAAAATAAATTTTAATTTTAATTAAAACAATTATTTATTTAAAGATATTTTTTTACTAAATTAATGTTTCTGTATAAGGATTGACTTTTTTAAAGTTTAAATTAAAAAACCTGTTCAGTAAAATTTTTAATCGTGTTAAAAAATGTTTTTTAACTTAAATCTCTATTGAAAATGTTACAGTTATAATTAAAAAAAAAAATATATAATAAATTTTAATTGTAATTCAAACAATTATTTATTCAAAGATATTTTTTTACTAAATTAATGTTTCTATACAAGGATCGACTTTTTTAAAGTTTAAATTAAAAAACCTAATTTGTTCAGTAAAATTGTTAATTGCGTTAAAAAATGTTTTTTTAACTTAAAACTCTATTGAAAATGTTACTGGTTATAATTAAAAAAAATTAAATTTTAATTTTAATTAAAACAATTATTTATTTAAAAATATTTTTTTACTAAATTAATAATATAAGGATTGACTTTTTTAAAGTTTAAATTTAAAAACCTAATTTGTTCAGTAAAATTTTTAATCGTGTTAAAAAAATTTTTCAACTTAAAACTCTATTGAATATCTTACTGGTTATAATTAAAAAGAAATAAATTTTAATTTTAATTAAAACAATTATTTTTTTAAAGATATTTTTTACTTAATTAATGTTTCTGTATAAGGATTGACTTTTTCAAAGTTTAAATTTAAAAACCTAATTTGTTCAGTAAAATTTTTAATCGTGTTAAAAAATGTTTTTTAACTTAAAAATCTATTAAAAATGTTACTGGTTATAATTAAAAAAAAAAAAATAAATTTTAATTTTAATTAAAACAATTATTTATTCAAAAGTTTTTATGTTTATTAAAATTAATGTTTCTATACAAGGATTGATATTTTTAAAGTTTAAATTTAAAAACCTAATTTGTTCAGTAAAATTTTTAATGTTTTCTAACTTAAAAATCTATTAAAAATGTTACTGGTTATAATTAAAAAAAAAAAAATAAATTTTAATTTTAATTAAAACAATTATTTATTTAAAGATATTTTTTTACTAAATTAATGTTTCTATACAAGGATTGACATTTTTAAAATTTAAATTTAAATTTGTTCAGTAAAATTTTTAATCGCGTTAAAAAAATGTTTTTTAACTTAAAACTCTATTGAAAATGTTATTGGTTATAATTAAAAAAAATAAATTTTAATTTTAATTAAAACAATTATTTATTCAAAAGTTTTTGTGTTTATTAAAATTAATGTTTCTAGACAAAGATTGAAATTTGTAAAGTTTAAATTTAGAAACCTAATTTGTTCAGTAAAAATTTTAATCGTGTTAAAAAATGTTTTTTAACTTAAAACTCTATTGAAAATGTTACTGGTTATAACTAAAAAAAATTCAATTTTAATTTTAGTAAAAACAATGATTTATTCAAAGACGTTTTTTGTAAAAAAATTAAAAATGTTAATCCTTGTCCATACAAGTCTAAAGTCTAAATTTAAATTTAAAATCTAAATTTAAAAACCAAATTTGTTCAGTAAAATTTTTAATATATTTTTTTTTTAATAAATAAAATTTTTTGACAAACTTTTTAATTATAGTTACAAAATACTAATATTCGATCGCTTTGTTTCACTATTTTGGTTTTCAGGATATCGAACATAGATACCAAAAATTATTTAAATATCTGTTTGATATTTAGTGTTGCATAGTGTTGTATGATATATGAATTATTTGCATTCGTTTTATTTTAGTTTGTTTTTTTTTTTTTGTGTTAGCTTTTAAGCAATCTATCATTTTACTAAGAAATTTAATCTAGAAAAAATCTGTTAAATTTTTTTTTATTGACTACAGACCCTGTTTTAACTTTCAATAGAAATTTATAGAGTTTCAATAAAAATATATTACCAAATATTAAGATTCTAGGATAACATATAAAAATTTCAAAAATTCCAAACAAAATATACATATACAATAATTCATCAAATTATGTGTGTATAAAAATGTAAATGAAATTTCCTAAAAACAAAACTAAAAATAAAACAATGATCGTTTTCTAATTTATAAGTTTATGGAGTATATAGAACAGGTTTCAATTTATCTTTATGGGCTCTATAGATGAAAACCTACACACAAAAAAATTTCACGAAAATTTTTCCAATTAAAATTTTAATTAAGTTTTAAAAAATATTCAATTAAAAATTTAATTGATTCAACAAATTTTTTTAATTGAATTGATTAAAAAATTAATTGATACTATTATTTCTGCGATTGAAGACATTTCAATTAAAATTTAATTGGATCAATTAATTTCGTGATTGAATCAGAAAAAAATTTTTTTGTGTGCAGGAATATTCTTGGAATTCAACTAGCTTTCATATCTAATAGTGTGTTAGTATGTGGAATTTTTATTTAAAATTTTTTTTGTTAAAAGTCATAGATTGAGAAAACTGCCATAAGCCTTTTTTCTGTTTATTGAAAATATAATTTTATTGTAACTTACACAAAACTTATTTAATAAAATCTGATTTAAATAATAATATTTTGTATAAAAGTTTAATTTCGTATGTATTTTAAAATCGTTTTATTTTTAAATAAATTTATTATATATTTATTTTCCATAGATCTTACTTCCATAATATATATTTCTGTTCTTCCAAAAAAAAAATTAATCATGAAATTATTTGCTTCCATATGAAATTATTGATTTATTTTTGAATTGATAAATTTGTAAAAGAATAAATGTAAAATAATTTTCTTTTATGTATTACATTTATTGGATATAAAAAACAAATTAATTTTAATTTTTGGACACTTGTATACATACCAGAAAACTATAATGTTTTATATAATTATTTTTGTAATTTTTTTTTTAAGTTTAGTATGAAATATTTCTTATATTAATTTTTAATGTATGTAATGTATGTATTCTATTTTAATGAGTTATTACAAAAATAAAATTTTATTTATGTTTTATTAAAAATAAAAAAAAGAGTTTTTTAATTTATATTTTAGTTATCAAATTTTCATTCGATTTAATAACATTGTCCTTCTAGAGATGGAATCTTATATTCTTCTGAGACTTCTCCACAACTATTATTAACACAATTATTAGAGAAAAAATTGATTAAATTTTTAATTATAGTTAAAACATACTAATAGACTAAAAGACCCAAAGGAACTTGTTAAAAGATGCCCCAGAAAAAAAACGTTTAAATCCTAAATTTCTTCAAAAATTGTTATCCGTTAAATGAATTACAATAATAAAACAGGAGACACCAACAGATGTTCTTAACAGACCTAGTTAATCGATACGAGTAAATCACTTCTAGGACTAGAATCGAGGGTCACAAATTTAACCGAAATATGTTTGCATATTGGTTAACGTGGCAGCCCGAATTGATTAAGGCTCACTTCAGTCCATTGTGATTTTTATTTCCTTTTTTTTATGGGGGGATACTTCATTTGTTTATGACTCGTTTGCTCTATGAAAATAGCACCAATGTTGTTTTCCATTTTTAAGTGAGGTCTATTTTTGCTTTCTGAGATTTAAGAATGAAATGAGCCCCAAAAACTAAATGACCCAAATATTTAAATTGAAAAAAAAAAACAAAAAATAAATAAATAGCACCAATGTCTTATTTAGGATTGTTTTTCATTTTTAAGTGGGGTCTATTTTTTCTTTCTGAGATTTAAGAATGAAAATGAGCCCCAAAAACTAAATGACCCAAATATTTAAATTGAAAAAAATAAATAAATAGATAAATAAATACATAATATCAAATATCAGAATTTGAAAAAAAAACATAATATAAAATATTTATGTTTTTTGGGGTCCATTTTCCTAGGGTGAGAATGGGCCTTAGGAAAATGAGCCCCAAAAACATACATATTTGGTATTATTTTATTTTTCAATATAAATATTTGGGTCATTTAGATTTTGGGGCTCATTTTCATTCTTAAATCTAAGAAACACTTAAATAGACCCCATCATCTGATGCGATACAATGCTATTTGGAACAACAAAATGCGAAAATAGTCACAGCTTGAAAATTAAGCAAAATCCCAAAAAGGGAAGGAAAACAGGACTCAAAAATAAAATGAGGAGTTCAACTTCATTTAGGTTTTTGGGGGCTAATTATCATGGGGCGTATACTCACAGCACCGCATGGATTTTGTTTGTTTCTGGCAGTCCGTGGTTGCAGACTTTCTCCCATGAACGTAGTCCAGTGGGAGAAACGTTGCTTGGCCGGAGGTTAAAAAAAAGCGAGCTAATAAAAAAATTGAATTAAAAAAACTTCCTATGTTGTTAAAATACTGAACATCTTTTTTGGGAGTACATATTTTGCAAGTTCTTTTAAAATTGTGCCTTTCGAAGAACTTCCAAAAGTGTTCTCTTCGCATACAAAAATATTTCTTTCACAGCGGACTCATGTATCGCCTAAAATTATGCAATGAAATTGTCTATAGTATGCAGTGTTGCCGGTATTGGGAATTTTTCCCCAAATTGGGGATATTTTTTCGAGGATGGGGACGAAAATTTAGAGTTGGGGATTTGGTGGGGAATTTCGATAGATTTGGGGATTTTTATGGGGATTTTCTCGAAATCCGTTCAGCATTATAATAATGATATTCCTGATACATTATACAAACGAGTGCAAATGAAGCATTGGGACACAGGATTTTTCTTTGGAGACCCAAGTGCTAATTGGAAAATTATTTTGTCAGGACTTCAATTATTAACGATAATCTACCGCAGAGGCTATTTCTTTATTTATTTTTTTTTTTTTCATAAAAACTTGTCAAACATTTATTGGGGATTTTTGTGAGGAATGTTGATTTCAATTGGAGATTTTTGGGGACAAAAGCATCCTAATTTGGGGAGAAGAGCCAGAAAAATACTAACAACACAGGTAGTATGTAAATCGTGGACTTTCGATGAAATGGAGCTAAATTGATGGGATAATTTCAATTTAATTTGAAAATGATAATAAATTCCATTGTAATAAAAAAAAAATAAATAATAATAATATTAAGAACAATTTACAGACTTTTTTTAATTATTTTTTAACATCACAATTTTTGCGATCAGTTAAGTTTGATTTTCCAAAAATCTCTTAAATCAATAGTGAAAATGAGTCCTAATTTTGTGTGGGGATCGATTTTCATGGTTCAGTTACATTTTGTTGCATCTCATATTCATCGTTTCATTTGGGTTTTGGATCCAGTTTTCCTGGACCCCCTTTTTAATACCGGCAGATATTTCTTTATCATAATTGAAAGTTAAAACAGGTCTTAGCCATATATTTATTATAGCCGCCAAACCACAGTATGCTAAATCAAAAATGAAAGTTTTTTGTTTCGCTAAAACATATTTAATTTGAGTAGCCTATTTTCAGTTACAAATTTGAATTATAAAATCTAAATTAGTTTTCGTAAAATTGAATTTTTGAAAAGTCGTTTTAGCGCTCATTTCTATAGAAAATTTTGTCAAAATTTTATTTCTATAGAAAATTTTGTCAAAATTATATTTCTATTGAAAATTCTACTGACATTTTATTTCTATAGAGTATTTTGTAAAAAAAAAAAAATAATTTTGTATAAAAAATTTTGTCACAATTTTATTTCTATAAACAATTTTGTGAAAATTTTATTTCTATAGAAACATTTGTGAACATTTTATTGCTATAGAACATTTTGTAAAAAAAATTATTTCTATTGAAAGTTTTGTCAAAATTATATTTCTATAGAAAGCTCTACTGAAATTTTATTTCTATAGAGTATTTTGTAAAAAATTAACATTTTGTCAAAATTTTATTCCTATAAAAAATTTTGTCAAAATTTAATTTCTATAAAAAATTTTGTCAACATTTCATTTCTATAAAAAATTTTGTCAACATTTTATTTCTATAGAACTTTTTTTTTTAAACATTTTATTTCTATACAAAATTTTGTCAAAATGTTTATTTCTATAGAAAATTTCGTCAAAATTTTTATTTCTATAGAAACTTTTGCCAAAATTTTGTTTCTATAGAAAATTTCGTCAAAATTTTTATTTTTATAGAAAATTTTGTCAAAATTTTATTTCTATAGAAAATGTTGTCAACATTTTATTTCTATACAAAATTTAGTCAACAATTTTAATTCTATAGAAAATGTTTTCAAAATGTTTTATTTATTATATTTATTTTTATGAAAAATTTCCTCAAAATTTTTATTTTATGTAGAAAATTTTGCCAAAATTTTGTTTCTATAAAAAATTTCGTCAAAATTTTTATTTTTATAGAAAATTTTGTCAAATTTTTATTTCTATAGAA
Source organism: Haematobia irritans (assembly GCF_050003625.1). Taxonomy (NCBI): domain Eukaryota; kingdom Metazoa; phylum Arthropoda; class Insecta; order Diptera; family Muscidae; genus Haematobia; species Haematobia irritans. Next base: position 248,389,159 of record NC_134397.1, on the reverse strand, counting down.
AATTTTGTCAAAATTTCTATTTTTATAGAAAATTTTGTTAAAATTTTTATTTTTATAGAAAATTTTGTCAAAATTTTATTTCTATAGAAAATTTCGTCAAAATGTTTATTGCTATAGAAAATTTTTTCAAAATGTTATTTCTACAGAAAATTTCGTCACAATGTTTATTTCTATAGAAATTTTTTCCAAATTTTATTTCTATAGAAAATTTCATCAACACTTTTATTTTTCAATTCAATTCAATTCAATTTCCATTTCTTTCGTAATACAAAAAAAAATTTTTTCAAAATTTTGTTCCTATAGAAAATTTCGTTAAAATGTTTATTTCTATAGAAAATTTTTTCAAAATGTTATTTCTATAGAAAATTTCGTCAAAATTTTATTTCTATAGAAAATTTCTCAAAATGTTTATTTCTATAGAAAATTTTTTCAAAATGTTATTTCTATGGAAAATTTCGTCAAAATTTTTATTTTTATAGAAAATTTTGTCCAAATTTTTATTACTATAGAAAATTTTGTCAAAATTCTATTTCTATAGAAAATGTTGCTAACATTTTATTTCTATACAAAATTTTGTCAAAAATTTTATTTCTATAGAAAATTTCGTAAAATTTTTTATTTCTATAGAAAATTTTTTCAAAATGTTATTTCTATAAAAAAATTTCGTCAAAATGTTATTTCTATATAAAATTTCGTCAAAATTTTTTACTTTTATTGAAAATTTTATCAAAATTTTATTTCTATAGAAAATTTCGTCAAAATTTTTATTTCTATAGAAAATTTCGTCAAAATTTTTGTTTCTATAGAAAATTTCGTCAACATTTTTATTTTTATAGAAAATTTTTTCAAAATTTTGTTCCTATAGAAAATTTCGTTAAAATGTTTATTTCTATAGAAAATTTTTTCAAAATGTTATTTCTATAGAAAATTTCGTCAAAATTTTTATTTTTATAGAAAATTTTGTCAAAATTTTATTTCTATAGAAAATTTTGTCAAAATTTTATTTCTGTAGAAAATTTTTTCAAAATGTTATTTCTATAGAAAATTTCGTCAAAATTTTATTTTGATAGAAAATTTTGTAAAAATTTTATTCCTATAGAAAATTTCGTCAAAATGTTTATTTCTATAGAAAATTTTTTCAAAATGTTATTTCTATTGAAAATTTCGCCAACATTTTATTTCTATAGAAAAATTTCGCCAAATATTTTATTTCTATAGAAAATTTCGTCAAAATTTTTATTTTTTAGAAAAATTTGTCAAAATTTTATTTCTATAGAAAATTTTGTCAAAATTTTTATTTTTATAGAAAATTTTGTAAAAATTTTTATTTTTATAGAAAATTTCGTCAAAATATTTATTTCTATCGAAAATTTTGTCAACATTTTTATAGAAAATTTTTTCAAAATTTTATTTCTATAGAAAATTTCGTCAAAATTTTTATTTTTATAGAAAATTTCGTCCAAATTTTTATAACTTTAGAAAATTTCATCAAAATGTTATTTCTATAGAAAATTTCGTCAAAATTTTTATTTTTATAGAAAATATTTTTCAAAATTTTATTTCTATAGAAAATTTTGTCAAAATTTTATTTCTATAGAAAATTTCGTCAAAATTTTATTTTCTATTGAAAATTTTGTCAAAATTTTATTTCTATAGAAAATTTCGTCAAAATGTTTATTTCTATAGAAAATTTTGTCAAAATTTTATTTCTATAGAAAATTTCGACAAAATTTTATTTCTATTGAAAATTTCGTCAAAATTTTTATTTCTATAGAAATTGTCAATATTTTATTTCTTTAGAAAATTTCATTAAAATTTACTACGAAATTAATATATCGCTACAATTTATACATTAATAATTCAATAATTGAGTGTTAAATTAAATTCTAATAAGGCCAGATACGAAAAGCAATATTTATAATTATACAAATGTCAAAGATGAGAAAACTTATTTAATTAAATTGTATTTCTGTTCAAAATGTAATGTTATAGTTAACAAGTTAAGCTAACAAGTGTATAGCGATTGGTGATCTTTTATAAATGCATTAATCCCCATCCCAACCCTTAGACTCCAAGTTCTTAAGTCAAAAATGCCCATCTTGGGTTAAATCTTTAGATTGGTGAAAAAAGGGAGCCACCGTGGTGCAATGGTTAGCATGCCCGCCTTGCATACACAAGGTCGTGGGTTCGATTCCGGCTACGACCGAACTCCAAAAAGTTTTTCAGCGGTGGATTATCCCTCCTCAGTAATGCTGGTGACATTTCTGAGGGTTTCAAAGCTTCTCTAAGTGGTTTCACCACAATGTGGAACGCCGTTCGGACTCGGCTATAAAAAGGAGGTCCCTTGTCATTGAGCTTGATATGGAATCGGGCAGCACTCAGTGATAAGAGAGAAGTTCACCAATGTGGTATCACAATGGACTGAATAGTCTAAGTGAGCCTGATACATCGGGCTGCCACATAACTTAACCTAACCTAACCTAACCTTGGTGAAAAAAATCCCAATACTTGCGGAACTGGAAAGGGGGATAAATGTGTACGCCTCAAAGTATGCAAATATTTAACTTTGAATTGGGTCATTTTATATTAAAAATAATGTAGACATTTTTCAAAATATATCAAGTCTACTTTTGTGAATATCCATTGCAAAATCCCTTCTTAAAAGGAGGGAGATATAAGACATATACTATCTTATTACAGGTGTGAATGTGAAAACTTTTTTCTACTACTATTTAATATGACAATATTAATTGCTATGCGAATAGATTGACATTCAAATTGACATTGACATATTTGCATACTTTCAGGCGCTTATATTTATGTCCTGTCCCAGTTTTGCAAATATGGGGGATTTTCCCCCGAATTGGGCATTTTTCCCGTGAATGGGGAAAACAATTGAGGTATTACCATAGGCAAAATCCAGTGTAAAAACCGCCTCATGGTCGAAGATATTGGAAATATTCATCCTTATTTCTTTCTATTGTTTTATAACTCGACCTCTTTAATTGATATGAGAATGGAACTTCACTGATTGAAATTGAAATCTTAGCATACTTTTAGGCTCCTACATTAAGCATTCCCAATGCTTTCCCCCAAAACGGGAGATTTTTCCCGAATTGAGCATTCTTCCCCGTGAATATGGAAGATATTTTTGAGTTAGGGATTTGGGAATTTAGTAAGTAATATTAAAAAATTTTGGGGATTTTTCGAAATCTGTTCTGTGCTAAAAAATCCTATTCAAACCCGCCTTAAGGTAGGAGATATTAGAAATAATCATTCCTCATTTCTGGTGTAAATATAAAGGCTTATTTCTACAGCTCTATTATTTGTTTTTAAATAACAGATCACCATATCCTTTGTAAAATATGTAAATAAATAAAATACTTTTTTATTTGAATTTTAATTAAATAGCTTATATTCTTGTACATAAATGAAATATGTAAATTTTAATTCAAAACAAAAATAATTGGTAAAATTAAATTAAGAAGAAACCAAAAAATCAAATCATCCCGAAGCCATACAATCAAGCAGCAATTTAAGCAAATAAATTTTAAATTTATATTTAAAACAATAAGAGAAAAATCGAAACAAAGTTAGCAATATAAATAATCAAAATATTTCATAAATATTAAAAAAAAAAATTAAGAAAAAACACAAAACAAAAACATTCTCTAACAATGAAGGTTTAAGATACTCCCCTATATCAAATATAAAAAATAAAAAAACAACAATTGTAGGTAGTACGATAAAGGAAATTAAGTTTCCTTCCAATAAAGCCATACAAAACTGAAAAAAAACTATTTTATTTTGCAATTGTTATTTACAAAAAAAAAAATCTTTTTTAATATTAATTTCTAAGTAAACCTACTATTAATTAATTATAATATTAAAAAAAAACTAAATTATAGAAAATATAAATTGTTATAGATACAGATATTTTTTGTATGGAAAATTAAAATAGAATGATAAACAAAAATCGTAAACAACAAACAATTAGGGAATATTAGGTACGCATGTGTTTGTATGTGTGTATGGTGTATGGGAGTGTATGTGTAAAATGATTTAATAGATAGATGGTTAAAAAAAAAAAGATTAAAAGAATGTAAGAATGTAACCCAATATGGATTGAAGTTGAAGTTTTCCATACAAAATCGTTTTCAATGCACATTTTTAACTATGAAACGCTTCTTTTTTTTTATATACATAAATTAAATAAATACTATAAAGTAATTATTAAATATATGCTATAAATTATATCATATATTGTAGAAAGAATATGAAAATGAAAATTTTGAAATTTAGACAACATTTGTATTTTAGCAAACCGTAAAAAAACGAAACAAAAACCTAACATAAACCACCAAAATGTTAAAGACAAAAAGAAAATTCAATCCTCAAAAATTACTCATTCACCCAAAATTATCAAAACTAAATTTTATGCATTTCTAATGTAAATAACAGATCGAAACAAATACATAAAATTATATGGCATACAAATTTCATGAGTTGTTTTTTATTTCTTATTGCAGTTTTTGGGTAAAGGTAAAAGGGTTAATATCACTTGGAAACACGTTATTCGCCGTTTTAAAATAATTTATTTCGACAGAAAATATTTTCAAAATTTTATTTATAAAGCAAAATTGTCAACACTTTATTAAAATTTTATTCGTAGAGAAAATTTTAATAAAACTTTATTCGTAGAGAAAATTTTAGAATAAACCAACAATAACAAACAAAACGATAATTTTATTTGTTTTTTTCTATAGAAAATTTTGTCCAAATTTTATTTCTATAGAAAATTTTGCAAAATTTTATTTCTATAGAAAATTATGTCCAGATTTTATTTCTATATAAAATTTTGTCTAAATTTTATTTCTATAGAAATTTTAGCAAAATTTAATTTCAATAGAAAATTTTGTCGAAATTTTATTTCTATAAAAAAATTTGTCAAAATTTTATTTCTATAGAAAATTTTGTTAAAATTTTATTTCTATAAAAAATTTTGTCAAAATTTTATTTCTATAGAAAATTTTGTCAAAATTTTACTTCTATAAAAAATGTTGTCCAAACATTTTATTTAATTTAATTTCCATAGAAGATTTTGTCAAAATTTTATTTCTATAGAAATTTTTGTCAAATTTTTATTTCTATAGAAAATGTTGCCAAAATTTTGTTTCCATAGAAAATGTAAACAAATCTTTATTTCTATAGAAAATTTTGTCAAAATTTTATTTCTATAGAAAATTTTGTTATAATTTTATATCTATAGAAAATTTTGTCAAAATTTTATTTCTATAGAAAATTTGTCAGAATTATTCTCTTATACAGAATTTTGTCAAAATTTTATATCTATAGAAAATTTTGTCAAAATTTAATTTCTATAGAAAATTTTGTCAAAATATTATTTCTATAGAAAATGTTATCAAAATTTTACTTCTATAGAAAAATCTTCTTCTGTAGAAAGTTTTGCCAAAATTTTATTTATATAAAAATGTTTATCCAAATTTTATTTTTATAGAAAGTTTTGTTAACATTTTATTTCTGTAGAAAATTTTGTCAACATTTTTATTTCTATAGAAAATGTCAAAATTTTATTGTCTATAGAAAATGTGAGCAAAATTTTATTTCTGTAAAAAATTTTGTCAAAATTTTATTTCTATAGAAATTTTTGTCAGAATTTTATATTTATAGAAAATTTTGTGAAAATGTTATATCTATAAAAAATTTTATCAAAATTGTATTTCTATAGAAAATTTTGTCAGAATTTTATATTTAGAGAAAATTTTGTGAAAATGTTATATCTATAAAAAATGTTGTCAAAATTTTATTTCTATAGAAAATTTTGTCAAAATTTTATTTCTATAGAAAATTTTGTCAAAATTGTATTTCTATAGAAAATTTTGTCAAAATTTTATATCTATAGAAAATTTTGTCAAAATTTTATTTCTATAGAAAATTTTGTCAAAAATTTATTTCTATAGAAAATTTTGTAAAATTTTACTTCTATAGAAAATTCTTGACATGTAGAAAGTTTTGTCAAAATTTTATTTCTATAAAATTTTTGTCCAAATTTTATATCTACAGAAAATTTTGTCAAGATTTTATTTCTATAGAAAATTTTGTCAAAATTTTATTTCTGTAAAAACTTTTGTCAAAATTTTATTTCTATAGAAAATTTTGTCAAAAAAGAAGAGGAGGCACGTTCAAAATAAACCCAGCCAACTGAATTCAAATCGATGATTTGACAGTGGCATAGGAAAAGAGATATGTTTGTTTCGAATTTATTTCGGCATAAACCGGCTATCAATGTAAAACCTTTATTCGGAGTGTTCAAGTGTGGTTTTTGTTGGGTTTAATAAACTGCCTGAATTTATTCTGATAATTGGTTGATAGTTTTGCTGCAACTAGAGGATTCTGATGAGAAATGTGGTAATTCTGAAACGTGCGTCCATCCAAACATCGTGCAGTCTATAGGGCTTTGGCCAAATAAATTTGACACACATTCTTTTCCTCTGTTGGTTAAGCTACACTTGTAGTTTAGTCAATGTATGGTTTTAAGCTGCAATAAAAAACAACAACAAAATTTTATTTCTATAGAAAATTCCTGTCAAAATGTTATTTCTATAGCCACCGTGATACATGCCCGCCTTGCTTACACAAGGTCGTGGGTTCGATTCCTGCTTCGACCGAACACCAACAAGTTTTTCAGCGGTGGATTATCCCACCTCAGTAATGCTGGTGACATTTCTGAGAGTTTCAAAGCTCTCTAAGTGGTTTCACTGCAATGTGGAACGCCGTTCGGACTCGGCTATAAAAAGGAGATCCCTTGTCATTGAGCTTAACATCGAATCGGGCAGCACTCAGTGATAAGAGAGAAGTTCACCAATGTGGTATCAGAATAGATTTAATAGTCTAAGCGAGCCTGATACATCGGGCTGCCACCTAACCTAACCTAACCATAGAACATTTTGTCAAAATTTTATTTCCAAAGAAAATTTTATTTCTACAGGAAATTTTGTCAAAATTTTATTTCTATAGAACATTTTGTTAAAATTTTATTTCTGTAGACAATTTTGTCAAACTTGTATTTCTATAGAAACTTTTGTCAAAATTTTATTTCTATAGAAACTTTTGTCAAAATTTTATTTCTATAGAAACTTTTGTCAAAATTTTATTTCTATAGATAATTTTGTGAAAATTTTATTTTTATAGAACATTTTGTCAACATTTCATGTCTTTAAAAAAGTTTGTCAAAATTTTATTTTAATAGAAAATTTTGTCAAAATTTAATTTCTGTCCAAAATTTTGTCAAAGTTTTAATTCTATAGAAAAATTTGTCAAAATTTTATTTCTATTGATAATTTTGTCAACATTTTATTTCTATAGACAATTTTGCCAAAATTTTATTTCTATAGAAAATTTGTCAAAATTTTATTTCTATAGAAAATGTTGTCCAAATTTTATTTCTATAGAAAATTTTGTCAACACTTTATTTCTATAGGCAATTTTGTCAACACTTTATTTCTATAGAACATTTTGTCAAAATTTTATTTCTATCGAAAATTTTGTCAACATTTTATTTCTATGCAAAATTCTTTTATATCTATAGAAAATTTTGTTAAAATTTTATTTCTATAAAAAATTTTGTCAAAATTTTATTTCTATCGAAAATTTTGTCAACATTTTATTTCTATGCAAAATTCTTTTATATCTATAGAAAATTTTGTCAAAATGTTATTTCTATAGAAAATTTTGTCAAAATTTTATATCTATAGAAAATTTTGTCAAAATTTTATTTCTATAGAAAATTTTGTCAAAATTTTATTTCTATAGAAAATTATGTCAAAATTTTGTTTCTATAGAAAATTTTGTCAAAATTTTATTTTTATATAGAAAATTTTGTCAACATTTTATTTCTATAGAAAATTATGTCAAAATTTTGTTTCTATAGAAAATTTTGTCAAAATTTTTTTTTATAGAAAATTTTGTCAAAATTTTATTTCTATGGAAAATGTTCAAATTTTACTTCTATAGAAAATTATTTTTCTGTAAAAAAGTTTTGTCAAATTTTATTTCTATAAAAATTTTTGTCCAAATTTTATTTTTATAGAAAGTTTTGGCAAAATTTTATTTCTATAGAAAATTTTGTCAAATATTTATTTCTATAGAAAATGTTGTCAACATTTTTTTGTCTATAGAAAATGTGGGCAAAATTTTATTTCTATACAAAATTTTGTCAAAATTTTATTTCTATACAAAATTTTGTCAGAATTATTCTCTTACAGAAAATTTTGTCAAAATTTTATATCTATAGAAAATTTTGTCAAAATTTTATTTCTATAGAAAACTTTGTCAAAATTTTATATATATAGAAAATTTTGTCAAACTTTTATTACTATAGAAAATTTTGTCAAAATTTTATTTCTATAGAAATTTTTTTCAAAATAATGTAGTTCATTCTTACTATTTTTGGGAATTGTAGAAAATGTTTCTTCTGCTGTAGTTCATTTTGAGACAAGAGATTTCATTAAGCTGTGGAAAATTACGAAAAAATAATAGTAAAATTTAATTACAAACATATAATTTTATGGCAGTAAAAATAAGTTAAATTTAGCGTTAGTTTATCTACTGAAATTTTGTCCAGTTCTGCATGCAGACCAAAAGCGACTCTGTACCATATTTCATTATTGATTAGACCAGACAGACAGAGGGACGGACACCGTTAGATTGCCTTAGTAATTAACTATGATCAAGAATATATATTTTATATGGTTGAAATCGATATGAGCCCTCTTGTGATGAGTATAAAATGGAAACAATTTTAGTTAGAATTTATAAATAAAAATTTAAATAAAAACTACTCCTCTAACATTAAAAACAAGTTATAAGACTTAATTCTTTCTTTAACCAAAGTTGGTGTTGATTTCGAGCCAAAGATGTGGTTTCAGTAATATGAAAAAGATTTTTTGGGAGCATTAAACTCTCCACTTTTTTGGCTCAGAATATACTCCAAAATCCATAGTGTAAATATAAAATTTTTGAAACAGGACTGCCTTTTTTTCAGTGGACGTTTAAAAAAGTGGTAAATTTGTCATTGAAGTGGAAAAACGGTAACACTGGATATAGATCTCATTTATGGAATTTACTCGATATATTAACAAAGAACTTCACATAGAAAAAAATGTTCGTTTAAGAATCCAAAATTTTCTTTAAAGACACAAGATTTAACAGAGAGATGCAAATTGAAGGAAAAAATATTAAAAAAAAAAACAAAAATTAAGTTAAATAATTTATTTATGAGCTGTAAACAGCGTGGAAGGAATAAATTAAACTAAATCAAGTGAAATAATGTTATGGTGAAGAAGAAGAAACTACAAAAAACACTAGCAAACTAATCAAAGAAAATAGAAATGTTGAAGAGCAGCCCTAAAAGGACATTTCATGCAAAACGAAAATCTAGACGACAAGGACGACGAGAATGAAAATCATTTTGTACAGACTTAAACATTTTTAACTTATACTTAAATATAACAGCCATGGCAAACATACACAGAGATACGTACACATATGTAAATTTTTGCCAACTCTTTTATACACACTCAAAAAAACTCTGTTTTGAGATTTATTTAAAGATTTTTTTATTGATTTGTGTTCTTTTCAGGATATTTTTTACTGTAGATTGGTAGAAGTTTTGATGTCTTGGTAGATTTCGCAAATTTATATAGAAATAAAATGTTTACAAAATTTTCTATAGAAATAAAATATTGACAAACATTTTTATTGAAATAAAGTTTTGACAAAATTTTCTCTAGCAGAAAAATTTTGCAAAAATTTTCTATAGAAGTAAAATTTTGACAAAAAATTCTATTGAAATAAAATTTTGACAAAATTTTCTATAGAAATAAAATTTTGAGAAAATTTTCTATAGAAATAAAATTTTTTATAGAAATAAAACTTTTACAAAATTTTCTATAGAAATAAAATTTTTACTAAATTTTCTATAGAAATAAAATTTTGACAAAAAATTTTATTGAAATAAAACTTAGAAAAAAATTTTATAGAAGTAAAATTTTGACAACATTTTCTATAAAAATAAAATTTTGACAACATTTTCTATAAAATTAAAATTTTCATAAAATTTTTTGTGGAAATAAAATTTTCCCCACATTTTCTACAGAAATATAATTTTGACAATATTTTCTTAAAGAAATGAAATTTTGACCAAATTTTGTATAGAAATAAAATTTTAACAAAATTTTCTACAGAAATAAAATGTGGACCCAATTTTCTATAGAAATAATATTTGAGACAAGTATATACAGCAGTAAGTTCGGCCGGGCCGAATCTTAAATACCCACCACCATGAACCAAATATTAGGGTTTCCTTTGAAATTTCAGGAGGGCTTGAGGACACTTCCCGAAGATAAATTTAAAGATTTCACCTATGAGTACTATATCAGATTCTGGATTTATAAGAACCATTTTTGTTTGAGTTTTAGAGGAATCATTAACATCTCTTGTAAGTGTGCAAGAAAAATATAAAACAACAAAATACCAGAATATTTACAATTTCAGGCAAATCAGATAAAAACTACGGTTTCTAGAAACCCAAGGATTTAAATAGGGAGATCGTTCTTATGGAGGCTATACTAAAATATGGACCGATACTCACCGTTTTCGGCACACCTCTTTATGACCCGAAAATACCTCTAGATTTCCAATTTCAGACAAATAGGATAAAAACTTCGGATTCTAGAAGTCCAAGAAGTAAAATCGGGAAATCGGTCTATATGGGGGCTATACCAAAATATGGACCGATACTCACCATCGGTCCTCTTTATGGTCCTAAAATACCTCTAGATTTCTAATTTCAGACAAATTGGATAAAAACTATAAGCCCAAGACCACAAATCAGGAGGTCGTTTTATATGGGGACCATACCAAAACATGGACCGATACCCACAATTTTTGGCACACGTATTTGTGGTCCTACAATACCTCTAGATTTCCAATTTCAGGTATATTGAATAAAAACTGCGGTTTCTATAAGCCCAAGAAGTAAAATCGGGAGATCGGTCTATATGGGGGATATACCAAAATATGGACCGATACTCACAATTTTTGGCACACGTATTTGTGGTTCTACAATACCTCTAGATTTCCAAATTCAGGTAAATTGAATAAAAACTGCGGTTTCTATAAGCCCAAGAAATAAAATCGGGAGATCGGTCTATATGGGGGCTATACCAAATAATGGACCGATACTCACCATTTTTGGCACACCTCTTTATGGTCATAAAATACCTCTAGATTTCAAATTTCAGGCAAAGTGGATAAAAATTACGATTTCTATAAGCCCAAGACCCCAAATCGGGAGGTCGGTTTATATGGGGACTATATCAAAACCTGGACCGATACAGGTCTTTAAAATAAATAAATCAAATCAAATAGCCCATCTTCGAACTTGACCTGCCTGCAGACAAAAGACGAGTTGGTGCAAAATTTCAGCACGATTGCTTCATTATTGAAGACTGTAGCGTGATTACAACAGACAGACAGCCAGACAGACAGACAGACGGACATCGTTATATCGTCTTAGAATTTCTCCCTGATCAAGAATATATATACTTTATATAGTCGGAAATCGATATTTCGATGTGTTACAAACGGAATGACAAACTTATTATACCCCCGTCACCATTCTATGGTGGTGGGTATAAAAATTCAATATTTTATAGAAATAAAATTTTGAGAGCAAATTTTGAAAAAAATTTCTACAGAAACAAAATTTTGACAATATTTAAAAGAAAAAAAAAAAGAAAATTTTGACAACTTTTGCTATAAAACTAAATTTTACAAAATCTTAATGTATATATATTCTTGATCAGGGAGAAATTCTAAGACGATATAACCATGTCCGTCTGTTGTAATCACGCTACAGTCTTCAATAATGAAAAAATCGTGCTGAAATTTCGCACAAACTCGTCTTTTGTCTGCAGGAAGGTCAAGTTCGAAGATTGGCTATATGGGTCCAGGTTTTGATATAGTCCCCATATAAACCGACCTCCCGATTTGGGCTCTTGGGCTTATAAAAACCGTAGTTTCTATCCAATTTGCCTGGAATTGGAAGTCTAAAGGTATTTTAGGACCATTAAGAGGTGTGCCGAAAATGGTGAGTATTTGTCCATGTTTTGGTATAGCCTCCATATAGACCGATCTCCATAAAGAGGTGTGTCGAAAATGGTGCCTATCGGTCCATGTTTTGGTATAGCCCCCATATAAACCAACCCCCACGATTTGGGGTCTTAGGCTTCTACAACCCGTATTTTCTATCCGAGTTGCCTGTAATTCGAAATCTAGAGGTATTTTAGAACCACAAATAGGTGTGTCGAAAAAGTGGGGGTGTATCGGCCCATGTTTTAGTATAGCTCCCATATAGACCGATCATCCTGATTTTACTTATTGGGCTTCTAGAAACCGTATTTTCAATCCGATTTTCCTGAAATTAGAAATCTTCAAGTTATGTTAGGATCACACGCCTGTAGCCGAATATGATGTGTATCGGTCTATAATTTGCTATAGCCCCCATATAGCCCCATCTCCCGATTTTACTTCTTGAGCTTCTAGAAACCGTAGTTTTTATTCGATTTACCTGAAATTGTAAATCTAGAGGTATTTTAGGTCCATAAAGAGGTATGCCGAAAATAGTGAGTATCAGTCCATGTTTTGATATAGCCTCCATATAGACCGATCTCCAGATTTTACTTCGTGGGCTTATAGAAACCGTCGTTTCTATCCAATTTGTCTGAAATTGGAAATATGGGGGTACTTTGGGACCATAAAGAGGTGTGTCGAAAATGGTGCCTATCGGTCCATGTTTTGATATAGCCCCAAATAGACCGATCTCCAGAAACCGTATTTGTTATTCAATTTACCTGAAATTGTAAATCCAGAGGTATTTCAAGACCACAATGAGGTATGCCGAAAATAGTGAGTATCGGTCCATGATTTGATATAGCCTCCATATAAACCGATCTCCAGATTTTACTTCGTGGGCTTATAGAAACCGTATTTTCAATCTGATTTGCCTGAAATTGGAAATCTGGGGGTACTTTGGGACCATAAAAAGGGGTGTCGAAAATGGTGCCTATCGGTCCATGTTTTGGTATAGCCCCCAAATAAACCGACCCCCCGATTTGGTGTCTTAGGCTTCTAGAAACCGTATTTTCTATCCGATTTGCCTGAAATTGCAAACCTAGAGGTATTTTAAGACCATAAATAAGTGTGCCGAAAATGGTGCCTATCGGTGTGTCGAAAATGGGGTGTATCGGCCCATGTTCCCCATATAGACCGATCTCCTGATTTTAATTCTTGGGCTTCTAGAAACCGTATTTTCAATCCGATTTTCCTGAAATTAGAAATCTAAAGTTATGTTAGGATCACATACAGGTGTGCCGAATATGATGTGTATCGGTCTATGGTTTGCTATAGCCCCCATACAGCCCGATATCCCGATTTTACTTCTTGAGCTTCTAGAAACCGTAGTTTTTATCGAATTTGCCTAAAATTGGAAATCTAGAGGTATTTTAGGACCATAAAGAGGTATGCCGAAAATAGTGAGTATCGGTCCATGTTTTGATATAGCCCTCAAATAAACCGACCCCCCGATTTGGGGTCTTAGGCTTCTAGAAACCGTATTTTCTATCCGATTTGCCTGAACTTGGAAACCTAGAGGTATTTTAAGACCATAAATAAGTGTGCCGAAAATGGTGCCTATCGGTCCATGTTTTGGTATAACCCCCATATAGATCGATCCCCCAATTATATTTATTAGGCTTCTAGAAACCGTATTTTCAGTCCGATTTTGCTGAACTTGGAAATATATTGTTATTTTAGGACCAAACATAGGTGTGTCGAAAATGAAGTGCATCGGTCTATGTTTTGGTATAGCCTCCATATAGACCGATTTCCAGATTTTATTTCTTGGGCTTATAGAAACTGTAGTTTTTATCCAATTTGTCTGAAATTCGAAATCTAGAGGTATTGTGGAACCACAAATAGGTGTATCGAAAATGGGGTGTATCGGCCCATGTTTTGGTATAGCCCCAATATAGACCGATCTCCCGATTTTAATTCTTGGGCTTCTAGAAACCGTATTTTCAATCCGATTTTCCTGAAATTAGAAATCTAAAGTTATGTTAGGATCACATACAGGTGTGCCGAATATGATGTGTATCGGTCTATGGTTTGCTATAGCCCCCATATAGACCGATCTCCTGATTTTACTTCTTGAGCTTCTAGAAACCGTAGTTTTTATTCAATTTGCTTTAAATTTTAAATCTAGAGGTTTTTGGGCACCATAAGTAGGTGTTCCGAATAAATTGTGTATCGGTATAGATGTTGATATATCCCCCTTATAAAACCTCCCTACAATTTGGGGTCTAAATTCTGTAGGTTTTTCAGAACCACAACTAGGTGTGCATTTTTTGTGTATCCGTGCATATTTTTGGCATAGCACCCGTATAGACTGATTTCCGATTTCACTTCTTGAAGCGATAGAAGGCGCACTGATCATGAAAGTTGTTACAAACTGAAAGTAAAATTTCCAAATCTATAAATTTTAGATTTCAAATCAGGGCATTATTTAATCGTTCCTATATATTATCATTCTATACATTATCAAGTAACCCGTTATAAATTTTCAAATAACAAGCTACGATGAAAAATTTTCAAAGGTAACTGTTATATTTGATTCATGGTGGTGGGTATTTAAGATTCGGCCTGGCCGAACTTACTGCTGTATATACTTGTTGTAAATTAATTTTGGCACGAGTGGCAACGGTGGAAGCACCACATTTTTAAATCTTCTATAAAAATTAAATTTGGCTCATTCACGTAATTTTCCATCTTGCCACTTTTAATTAAAAATAAATAAAACAAGTATATACGGCCGTAAGTTCGACCAGGCCGATGCTTATGTACCCTCCACCATGGATTGCGTAGAAACTTCTACTGAAGACAGTCATCCTCTATCGAATTACTTGGGTTGCGGTAACACTTGCCAATGGCAAGGTATCTTAAAACTTCCTAACACCGTAATATATACCACAGAGTCCATACGTGGTATATATTAAACTCAAAAAGGCCGATTAAATACGTATATACTTAAGTTTATAGTTTCTATAGAAATAAAATTTTGACAAAATAAAGTTTGGAAAATTTTTTCTATAGAAATAAAATTTGAAAAAAATTTTCTATAGAAATAAAATTTGGAAAAAATTTTCTATAGAAATAAAATTTTGAAAAAAAAATTCTATAGACATAAAATTTGGAAAAAATTTTCTATAAAAATAAAACTTGGAAAAAATTTTCTATAGAAATAAAATTTTGACAAAATTTTCTATAGAAATAACATTTTGACAATGTTTTCTATAAAAATAAAATTTTGGTAGATTATTTTTGGCTCGTGTGGCAACCATGATTATGAACCGATATGGACCAATTTTTGTGTGATTGGGGATCGGCTATATATAACTATAGACCGATACGGACCAATTTTGGCATGATTATTAGCGGCCTTATACTAACACCACGTTGCAACCGGATCGGATGAATTTTGCTCCTCCAAGAGGCTCCGGAGGACAAATCAGGGGATCGATTTATATGGGGGCTATATATAATTATGGACCGATATGGACCAATTCTTGCATGGTTGTTAGAGACCATATACTAACACCACGTTCCTAATTTGAACCGGACCGGATGAATTTTGCTCCTCTAAGAGGCTCCGGAGGACAAATCAGGGGATCGGTTTATATGGGCCAATTTGGGCATGGTTGTTAGAGACAATATACTAACACCACATACCAAATTTCAATCGGATCGGATGCTCCTCTAAGAGGCTCCGGAGGTCAAATCTGGGGATCGGTTTATATGGGGGCTATATGTAATTATGGACCGATATGGACCAATTTCTGTATTGTTGTTAGAGACCATATACTGACACCATGTACCAAAATTCAGCCGGATCGGATGAATTTTGCTTCTCTTAGAGCAATCGCAAGCCAAATTTGGGGGTCCGTTTATATGGGGGCTATATGTAAAAGTGGACCGATATGGCCCATTTGCAATACCATCCGACCTACATCAATAACAACTAATTGTGCCAAGTTTCAAGTCGAGAGCTTGTTTCGTTCGGAAGTTAGCGTGATTTCAACAGACGGACGGACATGCTCTGATCGACTCAGAATTTCACCACGACCCAGAATATATGTACTTTATGGGGTCTTAGAGCAATATTTCGATGTGTTACAAACGGAATGACAAAGTTAATGTACCCCCATCCTATGGCGGAGAGTAAAAAAACTCAAATTATAAAAATGACTATGGAAATATTAATATCTCAATTAAATTAAAGATTATTTCTTTGAATTAAAAATGTTTTTAAGCAAATTTTAAAGATGATAAAATTTGGCAAAAAAAAAAAAATAAATAAATAAAATAAATTATAAATTTTCTTATAACCTACATTTGTGCTTTGTAAATTTTAGCACAATCTTTGAGATCAGGTAAATACAGTATGTCAAGAAAGTCTTTCGACATTGCCAACTATTTCAAATTCTAGAAATAATTGAAATATTAAATATTTTGTATATATTTTTTCCTCTGGGCTTTCAAGGTCATTTTTGAATGCGAATAAGACAAATATTGAATTATTCCATTATTTTCATCCAACGTTTCGCTGGGATTTTTTCCAGCTTCATCAGGGATGTTTTTTTTTTTTTTTTTATTGGATATTCAATCTATCGTCAATTACATTTGCAAACAAATACGCCAATTATTACGATATTACTAGAATTCGACATGAAACACATATTTTGTAATTGCAAAAATAATTAACTTAAACTAATATCACAGTAAAACTTATGTTGCTATCACAGATGGTAACCGACTAAACTATAACAATACATTTTATTAAATTTTTAATTCTGTGTACGTATGTATACTTTGCAAAATACATAATAAAATATTTTTTTAAAATTTCATTATATTTAATTTTGGAACAAAACATAATTTTTATCCCATTGTCAAAACACTTTCTTGACAAACTGTATTGTTTTTCAGCGTACAAAATTTTTCTTTCATTCATTCTCTATACCTTTCTGTTAAAGAGGGTATGTAACATTATTATTATATTATTAAATATGTACATTGCATTTCTACATAGTTTATTTCATGTGGGTATGTGTGTTTGTATAGGTTTATGTACATATATAAGTAAATTGAAAATCTAGGATAACAAACACCAACATACTAACACATATGAACATGGCTGCATATTCCATTAGATGTTGTATAAAATTTAAATTTAATTTTAATTTTATTTAATTATACATCCGAGTCTCATCAAATGAAAGAAAGACTTACACAGTCATCCAACAAGCAACAAAAACTTATGTACATATATGTATACCTAAAAGTTATTATAAAATAGGTAAAAAAAACTAAATTAATAATATTATTATATTTATATAAAAAAAATTGATTCAATGATGAATGAGTAGAAAGAGTCGGAGAAAAAACAATACAGAACAAATAAATAATCCAACCAACAAATGAAATAATAAATAAAAAACAAAGTGAGACAAACAAACATATCGTCCGAGATCTAATCAATCTTGATTTTTAATTATATGTCAATGACATTGATTTGTGGTAAGTATTAATTGCGGATGGTTAAACCACAAAATGATTATCGACTATTTGTCTGTGAAATTAAACTGAAACATTGCTAATGAATATGCTATAAAATTTTTAAATTATGTGATAAGCCACAGACGTTTATGCAATGAAATGAGAAAAGAGTAAGTAAAGTAGAAAAGGCAGGACCAGACTATATAGTATTACCCTAAACCACCCCTACTGAATTAGTATAACCTAAGCATTTGGGGGTATTACTAAATTAAATTTGGAAGATAAACTAAATTCTATACGATAGAAAAAAAATTTTGACAAAATCTTCTACAGCAAAAAAATTTTGACTAAATTGTCTATAGCAATAACATTTTGACAACATTTTCTATAACCATAAAATTTTGACAAAATTTTCTATAAACATACAATTTTGACAAACTTTTCTATAGAAATAAAATTTTGACCAAATATTCTATAGAAATAAAATTTTGACCAAATATTCTATAGAAATAAAATTTTGAAAAAATATTCTATATCAATAAAATTTTGACTAAATTGTCTATAGCAATAAAATTTTGACAACATTTTCTATAAACATAAAAGTTTGACAAAGATTTCTATAGAAATAAAATTTTGACCAAATATTCTATAGATATAAAATTTTGACAAAATTTTCTTTACAGAAATAAAATTTTGACCAAATATTCTATAGAACTAAAAATTTGATCAAATATTCTTTTGAAATACAATGTTTACAAAATCTTCTACAGCAATAACATGTTGACAAAATTTTCTATAAAAATTTTTCATAAAATTTTCGAAATTTTCTATAGAAATACACTTTTGACCAACTATTCTATAGAAATAAAATTTTGACCAAATATTCTATAGAAATAAAAATTTGACAAAATCTATAGCAATAAAATTTTGACTAATTGTCTATAGCAATAAAATTTTGACAAAATTTTCTATAAACATAAAATTTTGACAGATATTCTATAGAAATAAAATTTTAACAAAATTTTCTACAGAAATAAAACTTTGACCAACTATTCTATAGAAATACAATTTTGACAAAATTTTCGTTATAGAAATAAAATTTTGACAAAATTTTCTATAAACATAAAATTTTGACAAAATTTTCGTTATAGAAATAAAATTTTGTTCAAATATTCTATAGAAATAAGATTTTGACAAAATCTTCTATAGCACTAAAATGTTGACAAAATTTTCTATAAACATAAAATTTTGACAAAATTTTCTATAGAAATAAAGTGTTGACCAAATATTCTACAGAAAAAAAAATTGACAAAATTTTCTATAGAAATAACATTTTGACCAAATATTCTATAGAAACAAAATTTTGACCAAATTCTAAAGAAATAAAATGTTGACCAAATATTCTATAGAAATAAAATTTTGACCAAATGTTCTATAGAAATAAAAATTTGACAAAATCTTCTATAGCAATAAAATTTTTACTAAATTGTCTATAGCAAATATTCTAATATTCTAAAGATATAACATTTTTACCAAATATTCTATAGAAATAAAATTTTGGCAAAATTTTCTATAGAAATAAAATTTTGACAAAATATTCTATAGAAATAAAATTTTGACCAAATCTTCTATAGCAATAAAATTTTGACAAAATTTTATATAAATATAAAATTTTGACAAAATTTTCTATAGAAATAAAATTTTGACCAAATATTCTATAGAAATAAAATTTTGACGAAATCTTCTATAGCAATAAAATTTTGATAAAATTTTCTATAAACATAAAATTTTGACAAAGATTTCTATAGAAATAAAATTTTGACAAAATTTTCTAGAGAAATAACATTTTGACCAAATTTTCTAAAGAAATAATATTTTGACCAAATATTCTATAAAAATAAAATTTTGACCAAATATTCCATAGAAATAAAATTTTGACAAAATCTATTTGTGTGCTGTTGGCTGGGTTAATTTGAGCGTGCTTCCTCTTCTTTTTTCCTTCGTTTTGTTTTGTTATTGTTGGTTTTTGTTCTTTAATCATTGTTGTTGTTTTTTTGATTTCAGCTCAAAACCATACATTGACTAAACTACAAGTGTATCTTAACCATCAGAGGAAAAGAATGTTTGTCAAAATTATTTGGGCAAAGCCCTATAGACTGCAAGATGGTTGGATGGACGCACGTTTCGGAATTACCACATTCCTCATCAGCATCCTCTACTTGCAGCAAAACTATCAACCAATTATCAGAATAAATTGAAAAAAATTTTCGTTATAGAAATAAAATTTTGACCAAATATTCCATAGAAATAAAATTTTGACAAAATCTTCAATAGCAGTAAAATTTTGACAAAATCTTCTATAGCAATAAAAATTAAAAAAAAAATTCTATAAAAATAAAAATTTGACAAAATTTTCTATAGAAATAAAATTTTGACCAAATATTCTATAGAAATAAAATGTTGACCAAATATTCTATAGAAATAAAATTTTGACAAAATCTTCTATAGCATTAAAATTTTGGCTAAATTGTCTATAGCAATAAAATTTTGACAACATTTTCTATAAAAATAAAATTTTGACTAAATTTTTGACAAAGATTTCCATAGAAAAAATAATTTGCCAAATTTTCTCTAGAAATCAATTTTTGACAAAATTTACTATAGAAATGAATATTAAAAAAAAAAACAATAGAAATAAAATTTTGACTAAATTTTCTATAGAAATAAAATTTTAATAAAATTAAAAAAAAAAGAAATAATATTTTAACAAAATTTTCAAGAGAAATACAATTTTGATACAATAAATTTTTGACAAAATTTACTATAGTCATGAAAACTAAAAAAAACAATAAAAATAAAAATAAAACTTTGACTAAATTTTCTATAGAAATAAAATTGGAAGAAAATTTTCTACAGAAATACAATTTTAAGAAAATGTTCTATAGAAATAAAAGTTTAAGAAAATTTTCTATGGAATTAAAATTTTGACAAACTTGTCTATAAATTTAAAATGTTAACAAAATATTCCATATTAAATATAAACTTTTCTGTAGAAATAAAATTTTGACACAATTTTCTATAAAATGTTTGACAAATTTTCCTAAGGAAAGAATTTATACAAGATTCGGCCGATAGCTTCTAGTTTCTAGTGCCTGTATAAGCAAGTTTATTATAATTTGTATTTATAATAAATTAAGTAATAAATAAATATATCTAAGTAAATTTAAATAAATTTTCCTAAGGAAAGAATTTATACAAGATTCAGCCGATAACTTCTAGTTGCTAGTGCCCGTATAAGCAAGTTTATTATAATTTGTATTTATAATAAATTAAGTAATAAATAAATATATGTAAGTAAATTTAACAAAATTGTTTATAGAAATAAAATTTGCTATAGATATAAAAGTTGGCAAAAATTTTTTATAGATTTTTTTTTACAGAAATAAAATTTTGACAAAATTTACGAGAGAAATAAAATTTTGACAAAATTTTCGAGAGAAATAAAATTTTGACAAAATTTTCTATTGAAATAAAATTTTGACAAAATTTTCTATAGAAATAAAATTTTGACAAAATTTACGAGAGAAATAAAATTTTGACAAAATTTTTTACAGAAATAAAATTTTGACAAAATTTTCTATAGAAATAAGATTGTGACAAAATTTTCTATAGAAATAAGATTGTGACAAAATTTTCTATAGAAATAAAATTTGGAGAACATTTTATATAGAAAGAAAAACAAAATGACTTGTTGAGCGAAGCACATAGAGAGAAGCACAGGAGCTCACGTTAATTATTTTAAATAAATTGAATCTGAAATAATAATTGTGATTTTGTTTAAATTTTAAATAATAATTGTGATTGTGAATAATAATTGTGATTTTAACAAAATTGTTTATAGAAATAAAATTTTCTATAGATACAAAATTTGACAAAATTTTCTATAGAAATAAAAATTATACAAAATTTGCTATTAAAATAAAATTTTGACAACATTTTCTAGAGAAATAAAATTTGCTATAGAAATAAAATTTTGACAAAATTTTCTATAGAAGTTCGAAGCCTGGACTTGGATTGTTCTTGATTGTTTTTTCTTATGGTTTTAAATTTACCACAAATTTTTATAATCTTTACCTAATATGATATATTGTCCAAGATATTTTACGACTGCATTTCATAAGTTCTATTCATAATGTTAATTTCAGTTTAACTAAATTTCAATAAAAATATTTCTAAATTATCTATACAAAAGCCAGTCCCTAGTTTGCATAATTACCTTTGAAACGTATATCCACTTAAGAATGTAATTTGGCGTAATTTGATCTCCGTTGCATGTGGGGGCTAAATAAACATAATTCAATTGATTCAATTCGCACCTAAGCGCATGGTAATTGACAATGAAATAATTCCGAGATAAGAACGATACATTTCATGTAAAAACAACAACAGCAATGTCACTTTTGATTACCTAAGAAGCCATATTTAGGCGATTTGAGTTGAGTTGATTTAAGTTAAGAGATAGCAGTTTATGCAATTATTACTTTACAACATTTAACGCTCATTCGAGTATTCGAGTAGTAAATAGGAGATTTATATTACATTCCATTATGATATGGCTGATTAACATTATGGCTGTAGGTGATAAAGAATTTTCTAAATTTTATGAATGTCAATTTTTCGTATAATTACAGGTTTCATAGATACGGATAGAACGACATTAACGACTCTCAATCACGGTTGCCACTCAAACCAAAAATAATCTAAATTGTCTTGCTATAGCAAATTGTGTCAATATTTTATTTCTATAGAATATTTTGTCAAAATTTTATTTCTATGGGAAATTTTGTCAAAAATTTTATTTCTATAGCAAATATTGTCAAAAATTTATTTCTATAGAGAGTTTTGTTATAATTTTATTTCTATAGAAAATTTTATCAAAATTTTATTTGTATAGAGTATTTTGTCAAAATTGTATTTATATTTTGTCAGAATATTATTTCTATAGAAAATTTTGTCAGAATATTATTTCTATAGAAAATTTTGTCAAAATATTATTTCTATAGAAAATTTGTCAAAATTTTATTTCTATAGAAAAACTAGCCTAACCCGGCCCGTTTCGCTGAGCCTCCCGAAGCATATTTTCGTTAACTTAGTCAACCATATCCTTCGATCTGAAAACAAATTCGAAATGATTTGAACTCTTTTAAAAAGTACGGTCCGGGGAAGTCTGGCACAAAAACTGAAGTACTGATTAATCGCTCCATGGTTTCCACACATACGTGTCCCGTACATTTCAAAAAAATCTGACTACTTGCTTTTTCGTTTATATACAGAAATAGGACGGATATACAGATGTAAAATGGACCGGCTCAACAAACGTCGGGTAGGGGGTGTTCCCTTTCAACCAATTTTTTTATACCCTCCACCATAGGATAGATTAACTTTGTCATTCCGTATGAAATATTGCTCTAAGACTCCATAAAGTATATATATTGTGGGTCGTGGTGAAATTCTGAGTCGATCTGAGCATGTCCGTCCGTCCGTCCGTCCGCCTGTTGAAATCACGCTAACTTCCGAACGAAACAAGCTATCGACTTGAAGCTTGGCACAAATAGTTGTTATTGATGTAGGTCAGATGGTATTGCAAATGGGCCATATCGGTCCACTTTTACGTATAGCCCCCATATAAACGGACCCAAAAATTTGGCTTGCGATTGCTCTAAGAGAAGCAAACTTCCGATCCGGCTGAAATTTGGTACATGTTGTTAGTATATGGTCTATAACAACAATGCAAAAATTGGTCCACATCGGTCCACTTTTACGTATAGCTCCCATATAAACGAACCCCCAAATTTGGCTTGCGATTGCTCTAAGAGAAACAAATTTCATCCGATCCGGCTGAAATTTGGTACATGGTGTTAGTATGTGGTCTCTAACAACCATGCAAATATTGGTCCATATCGGTCCATAATTACATATAGTCCCCATATAAACCGATCCCCCGATTTGGCTTGCGAAGCCTCTAAGAGAACCCAATTTCAGCCGGATCGGAAACATGGTGTAAGTATATGGTCTCTAACAACCATGGAAAAATTGGTCCATATCGGTTCATAATTACATATAGCCCCCATATAAACCGATACCCCGATTTGGCTTGCGAAGCCTCTAAGAGAACCAAATTTCATAAGATCCGGCTGAAATTTGGTACATGGTGTTGGTATATGTTCTCTAATGACCATGCAAAAATTGGTCCACATCAGCCCATAATTATATATAGCCCCCATATAAACCGATCTCCAGATTTGACCTCCGGAACCTCTTAGAGGAGCAAAAGTCATCCGATCCGATTGAAATTTGGTACGTGGTGTTTGTATATTGTCTCTAACAACCATGCCAAAAGTGGTCCATATCGGTCTGTAATTTTATATAGCCCTCATATAAGCCGATCCTCAGATTTGACCTCCGGAGCCTCTAAGAGGAGCAAAATTCATCCGATCCGGTTGAAATTTGGTACGTGATGTTAGTATATGGTCCTTAACAACCATGCAAGAATTGGTCCATATCGGTCCATAATTATATATAGCCCCCATATAAATCGATCCCCAGATTTGTCCTCCGGAGCCTTTTGGAGGAGCTAAATTCACCCGATCCGGTTTCAATTTGGTACATGGTGTTAGAATGTGGTCTCTAACAAACACGCAAGAATTGGTCCACATCGGTCCACAATTATATATAGCCCCCATATAAACCGTTCCCCAGATTTGATCTCCGGAGCCTCTTGGAGGAGCAAAATTCTTCCGATCCGGTTGAAACTTGTAACGGGGTGTTAGTATAAGGCCGCTTATAACCATTCCATAATTGGTCCATATCGGTCTATAGTTATATATAGCCGATCCCCAATCACACAAAAATTGGTCCATATCGGTTCATAATCATGGTTGCCACACGAGCCAAAAATAATCTACCAAAATTTTATTTTTATAGAAAACATTGTCAAAATGTTATTTCTATAGAAAATTTTGTCAAAATTTTATTTCTATAGAAAATTTTTTCCAAATTTTATTTCTATGGGAAATTTTTTCCAAATTTTATTTCTATAGAAAATTTTTTCCAAATTTTACTTCTATGGAAAATGTTGTCAAAATTTTATTTCTATAGAAACTTTAAAATTATATACGTATTTAATCGGCCTTTTTTAGTTTAATATATACCACGTATGGACTATGTGGTATATATTACGGTGTTAGGAAGTTTTAAGATAGCTTGCCATCGGCAAGTGTTACCGCAACCCAAGTAATTCGATTGTGGATGACAGTCTTCAGTAGAAGTTTCTACGCAATCCATGGTGGAGGGTATATAAGCTTCGGCCTGGCCGAACTTACGGCCGTATATATTTGTTTTTTAATTGTTCTGTATTCAAATCGTTGGACAATCTTCTACATTTCCTGTGAATTTCAAGCGTGGTTTTATACTTCTCCTCAATATACTGTCCAATAAATCGGAAAAAGTAAAAGTTCTTTAAAATTGACCATATTAATATTTTTTAATAATGTGTGACACGGAGAACATGCCTTTCCCAAACATATACCGGAAAATGAAGCACCCTCTACGTTGCCTGTCAACTTCATGTAAATTTAAGTTTTTTACTATTTTCTATTTTCAAAAAATCAGGCAAAACGGAACACCCCTCCTTCGCTCCTCCCCGACCAGATATCGTACATTCACGTACCCTATATTCATTTCACAAACTATTCAACTTCACTATTCCCCTTTCCCAACCAGACATCGAAAAATCATGTACTCTGTATAAATTTAATCATCTTCTCCCAATTTCAAGTAAATCGGACAGGGTTAGATTTTGCTCTATTTTTTGTAAAAGGACTTCACGTTCTCTGCAAATTCCAAGAAAATTTTTAAACTTTCCTTCGAGTGTGGGTGGGCCAGGGAGAGGGTTCCCGTGCAAATCCCAAAAAAAAACTATATTGATTTCATAACCTTCCCCTACGGCCTTTGTAAATTTCAAGTAAACTTGAGAATTCCAGTTTTTTCAGTTTTAGAGGAGGTCTCCTTCCCCGTCCCAATATCAAAAAATGATATAGCGTATATTGTGTAGACGTCCCAGAAAATCTCAAGCACATTATAAGCCCAATTTTTAAACAGCAGGGCAAGGGGTGGCCCCTCTTCCCTTCCGAATGTCACAAAATCACATATCCATTATAATAATATAACCTACCCTACATTCTCCGTAAATTTCAAGTAAATTGGAAAAGTTTAATTGTTTGACGGTATGTACTTAGGAGAAAGGAGGTCTCCCTGTGCCCTTTTATTTTTCCCCGACCAAATATTAAAAAATCATATACCTCTTATAATTTTCATAATAAATTTTTGAAATATGCGCTGTATGTTTTTTCATTTTTCAAATTCTTCTTTATTAATTTGATTTTTAAATACAATTCATTTAATGAGATTTTATCACAGTAGATATTACAACAAATGAGACACTGACTGGCAATATAAGCTATGTTATTTAAGATACATATTATTAAAGGCAAAAACAGGTTAAAGACCTTTATATGAAATTAAACAAAAGTCAAATATTGTTGAAAATTAACATGCATGCAGAAGATTATCTAATTCAATAACCTAAAACAAACATATATTTTCAATTTGATAATTTAATAGTAAAATAAGAAATATTTTAATATACTCGCTCTACACAGGACCTTATCAAACAATAAGGGGAAGTTTCAATTTTGGAAAAATAATTTAAATTTAGCCTTTTGATGAAATCACAAATTTTCTCATATCCAGTTTCTTTATGAAGTAATGAAGTAGAGTATCTCCAATTCTTTCCATTGATAATTTTTAAACATTTATTTTGTACAATCTGTAACTTCTCCAAATGGGTCTTTGCAGCTTTGTACCAAACTGGACATGCATATGTTAAAATAGGTCTTATGATACCTTTGAACAGTAGATTCTTATTTTTATGATTCAGCAGAGACTTTCTACACAAAAGCGGCCACAACGCCCTTAACGATTTTAGCGATTTGTTACGGATCTCTTCTAAGTGTTTCCCATAAGTTAATTTTTTATCTAACGTGACCCCCAGATACTTGACACTATCAGCAACCGCAATCGTTTCATCTCCAAACTTAAGCCTTCGATTCGGCTTCCTTTTAGGGGATTTATTATAAGGAAAAATAATCGCCTGCGTTTTACTGGGATTTATTTTAATCTTCCATTTCGAAAAATACCTATTGCAAGACGCCAGTCCTTTTTCCACTTTCTTCAAAAGCGCTTTAGTTACCTTACTAGTAGTAATAAGCGCAGTATCATCTGCATAATAAGCAACTTGCATGTACGATGCGCTGTATGTTAAAAAACTTTTCCTTTGAAACTTTTCTTGAATTTTCTTTGCCACAAACCTCACAGAGCCCGAGACCTTTCCAACGAATGCAAAAAAAAGCGTGGAAATAGGTTCGTACGTTATGGAGTTATTGCGTCAGGAAGGAAAACCCCATTTATTTTTATATTGTAGATTTTGTCTAATTTTATTCCTATAGACAATTTTGTCAAAATTTTATTTCTATGGAAATTTTTTTTTCAAATTTCATTACTATAGAATTTTCTTTTTCAAAACTAAAATTTGGACAACATTTTCTACAGAAAAAAAAAATTCGACAAAAATTTCTATGGAAATGAAATTTTGACAAAATTTTCTATAAAAATAAATTTTTGAAAAAATTTTCTGGAGAAATAAAATGTTAACAAAATTATCTATAAACAAAAATTTTGACAAAATTTTCTATACAAATATACATTTGACAAAATTTTCTATAGTAATAAAATTTTGACAATTTTTTTATAGAAATAACATTTAGCCAAAATTGTATATAAACAAAAAGTTTAACAAAATTTTCGATAGAAATAAAATTTTGCAAAATAAGAATTTTTATGTTTGGTAGTTTGTTGGTAAAATTTTGGTAGATTTTCTTGAATTTTCTTTGCTACAAACCTCATAGAGCCCGAGACCTTTCCAACTAATGCAAAAAAAAGCGTGGAAATAGGTTCGTGCGTTCTGGAGTTATTGCGTCAGGAAGGAAAACCCCACTTATTTTTATATTGTACATTTTGTCTAATTTTATTCCTATAGACAATTTTGTCAAAATTTTATTTCTATTGAATTTTTTTTTTTCAAATTTCATTGCTATAGAATTTTCTTTTTCAAAACTAAAATTTGGACCACATTTTCTACAGAAAAAAAAAATTCGACAAAATTTTCTATGGAAATGAAATTTTGACAAAATTTTCTATAAATAAATTTTTGAAAAAATTTTCTGGAGAAATAAAGTTTTAACAAAATTTTCTATAAACAAAAATTTTGACAAAGTTTTCTATAGAAATATACATTTGACAAAATTTTCTATAGAAATAAAATTTTGCAAAATAAGAATTTTTTGTTTGGTAGTTTGTTGGTAAAATTTTGGTAGATTATTTATGGCTCGAGTGAGAACCTTGGTTTTGAGGCGATTTTTTAAATTTTATGCCACTTTTTTGCCATTCGGTGGAACTTTTTAGTTACATTAATTCAAGAGAAGTCTGTTTAAAATTATTTGTTGTCCTATCTTTCTTGTTTATATCAAAAAACCTTGTACATTTCTTTTGATACTTGCTCTAATTCCTTTGATTGACATGTACAAATGTGGTTCATATTAATTCAATGTGAAATCTTATCGTGAAAAATTTCTACAATTTTTTTTGCTCACAGATAACATGAATAAAATTAACAGCCTGTACTTTATTAAATTATTATTTAATTGACTCTACATACGATTAAGAAAATACCACTTAATCAATTCAATGTTTGAAGTGGTCGTGGCAAATGGAGGTGACGAAATTAATATAAGATGTTATTGAATATGGGTTTGTCTAAGCTTTTATTCTGTAGAAAATTTTATCATAATTTTATTTCTATAGAAAATATTGTCAAAATTTTATTTATATAGAAAATTTTGTCAAAATTTTATTTCTATAGAAAATTTTGTCAAAATGTTATTTCTATTGAAAATTTTGTCGAAATTTTATTTCTTTAGAAAATTTTGTCAAAATTTTATTTCTATAGAGAATTTTGTCAATTTTTTTTTCTGTAGAAAATTTTGTAAAAATTTTTTTATAGCAATTTTTGCCAACATTTTATTTCTATAGAAACTTTTGTCAAAATTTTATTTCGATAGAAAATTTTGTCAAAATTTTATTTCTATAGAAAATTTTGTCAAAATTTTATTTCTTTAGAAAATGTTGTCAAAATTTTATTTCTATAGTGAATTTTGTAAAAAATTTTTTTCTGTAGAAAATTTTGTCAAAATTTTATTTCTATAGAAAATTTTGTCAAAATTTTATTTTTATAGAAAATTTTGTCAACATTTTATTTCTATAGAAACTTTTGTCAAAATTTTATTTTTATAGAAATTTTTGTCAAAATTTTATTTCTATAGAAAATTTTGTCAAAATTTTATTTCGATAGAAAATTTTGTCAACATTTTATTTCTATAGAAAATTTTGTCAAAATTTTATTTCTATGGAAAATGTTGTCAAAATTTTATTTCTATAGTGAATTTTGTAAAAAATTTATTTCTGTAGAAAATTTTGTCAAAATTTTATTTCTATAGAAAATTTTGTCAAAATTTTATTTCTATAGAAAATTTTGTCAAAATATTATTTCCATAGAAAATTTTGTCGAAATTTTATTTCTATAGAAAATTTTGTCAAAATTTTATTTCCATAGAGAATTTTGTCAAAATTTTTTTTCTGTAGAAAATTTTGTAATTTTTTTTATAGCAATTTTTGCCAACATTTTATTTCTATAGAAACTTTCGTCAAAATTTTATTTCGATAGAAAATTTTGTCAACATTTTATTTCTATAGAAAATTTTGTCAAAATTTTATTTCTATGGAAAATGTTATCAAAATTTTATTTCTATAGTGAATTTTGTAAAAATTTTATTTCTGTAGAAAATTTTGTCAAAATTTTATTTCTATAGAAAATTTTGTCAAAATTTTATTTCTATAGAAAATTTTGTCAAAATATTATTTCCATAGAAAATTTTGTAGAAATTTTATTTCTTTAGAAAATTTTGTCAAAATTTTATTTCTATAGAGAATTTTGTCAAAATTTTTTTTCTGTAGAATTTTTTTTTTATAGCAATTTTTGCCAACATTTTATTTCTATAGAAACTTTTGTCAAAATTTTATTTCGATAGAAAATTTTGTCAACATTTTATTTCTATAGAAAATTTTGTCAAAATTTTATTTCTATGGAAAATGTTGTCAAGATTTTATTTCTAAAGTGAATTTTGTAAATAATTTATTTCTGTAGAAAATTTTGTCAAAATTTTATTTCTATAGAAAATTTTGTCAACATTTAATTTGTATAGAAAATTTTCTCAAAATTTTATTTCTATAGAAAATTTTGTCAAAATTTTATTTTTTTAGAAAATTTTGTCAAAATTTTATTTCTATAGAAAATTTTGTCAAAATTTTATTTGTATAGAAAAATTTATCAAAGTTTTATTTCTATAGAAAATTTTGTCAAAATTTTATTTCTATACAAAAATTTGTCAAAATTTTATTTCTAAAGAAAATGTTGTCAAAATGTTATTTCAATAGAAGTTTTGTCAAAATTTTATTTGTATAGAAAATTTTCTCAAAATTTCATTTCTATAGAAAATTTTGTCAAAATTTTTTTCTTTAGAAAATGTTGTCAAAATTTTATTTCTTTAGATAATTTTGTCAACATTTTATTTCTATAGAAAATTTTGTCAAACTTTTATTTCTATGGAAAATGTTGTCAAAATTTTATTTCTATAGTGAATTTTGTAAAAATTTTATTTCTGTAGAAAATTTTGTCAAAATTTTATTTCTATAGAAAATTTTGTCAAAATATTATTTCTATAGAAAATTTTGTCAAAATATTATTTCCATAGAAAATTTTGTCGAAATTTTATTTCTTTAGAAAACTTTGTCAAAATTTTATTTCTATAGAAAATTTTGTCAAAATTTTATTTCTATAGAAAATTTTGTCAAAATTTTATTTCTATAGAAAATTTTGTCAAAATTTTATTTCTATAGAAAATTTTGTCAAAATTTTATTTCTATAGAAACTTTTGTCAAAATTTTATTTCTATAAAAATTTTTGTAAAAATTTTATTTCTATAGAAAATTTTGTCAAAATATTATTTCCATAGAAAATTTTGTCGAAATGTTATTTCAATTGCAGTTTTGTTAAAATTTTATTTGTAAAGAAAATTTTGTTAAAATTTTATTTCTATAGAAAATTTTGTCGAAATTTTATTCCTTTAGAGAATTTTGTCTATATTTTTTTTCTATAGAAAATGTTGTCAAAATTTTATTTGTATAGACAATTTTGTCAAAATGTTATTTCTATTGAAAGTTTTGTAAATTTGTTTTTATAACAATTTTTGCCAACATTTTTTTTCTATAGAAAATTTTGTCAAAATTTTATTTCTATACAAAAATTTGTCAAAATTTTATTTCTAAAGAAAATTTTGTCGAAATTTTATTTCTATTGAAAATTTTTTCAAAATTTTATTTCTATAGAAAATGTTGTCAACATTTTTTTTCTATATAAAACTTTGTCAAAAATGTATTTCTGTAAAAAATTGTGCCAAAATTTTGTTTTCTGTAGAAAGTCTTGTCAAAATTTTATTTCTATAGAATATTTTGTCAAAATTTTATTTCTAGATAAAAGTTTGTCAAAATTTTATTTCTATAGAAAATTTTTTCAAAATTTTATTTGTATAGAACATTTTGTCAAAATTTTATTTCTATAGAACATTTTGTCAAAATTTTATTTCTATTGAAAATTTTGTCAAAATTTTATTTCTATAGAA
This sequence comes from Haematobia irritans, assembly GCF_050003625.1. NCBI lineage: Eukaryota > Metazoa > Arthropoda > Insecta > Diptera > Muscidae > Haematobia > Haematobia irritans. Next base: position 248,357,552 of record NC_134397.1, on the reverse strand, counting down.
AATTTTGTTAAAATTTTATATCTATAGAAAATTTTGTCAAAATTTTATTTCTATAGAAAATTTTGTCAAAATTTTATTTCTATAGAAAATTTTGTCAAAATTTTATTTCTAAAGAGATTTTGTCAAGTTTTTACTTCTATAAAAAAATTTTGTCCAAATTTTATTTTTGTAGAAAATTTTGTGAAAATTTTATTTCTATAGAAAATTTTGTGAAAATTTTATTTCTATAGAAAATTTTGTGAAAATTTTATTTCTATAGAAAATTTTGTCAGAATTTAATTTGAATTGAAAATTTTGTCAAAATTTTATTTCTATAGAAAATTTTGTCAAAATTTTACTTCTATAAAAAATTTTGTCCAAATTTTATTTTTGTAGAAAATTTTGTGAGAATGTTATTTCTTTAAAAAATTGTGTCAAAATTTTATTTCTATAGAAAGTCTTATCAAAATTTTATTTCTATATTAAGGATTGTAAGCATTTATTTCTACATAAAAGTTTGTCAAAATTTTATTTATATAGAAAATTTTGTCAAAATTTTATTTCTATAGAAAATGTTGTCAAAATTTTTTTTTGCTATAGAAAATTTTGTCAAAATTTTATTTCTATAGAAAATTTTGCCAAAATTTTATTTCTATAGAAACTTTTTTCAAAGATTTATTTCTATAGAAAATTTTGTCAAAATTTTATTTCTTTAGAAAATTTTGTCAAAATGTTATTTCTTTAGAAAATTTTGTCAAAATTTTATTTCTTTAGAAATTTTTGTCAAAATGTTATTTCAATAGAAGTTTTGTCAACATTTTATTTGTATAGAAAATTTTGTCAAATTTTTATTTCTATAGAAACTTTTGTCAAAATTTTATTTCTATAGAAAATTTTGTCAAAATTTTATTTCTATAGAAAGTCTTGTTAAAATTTTATTTCTATATTAAGGTTTGTTAACATTTTATTTCTATATAAAAGGTTGCCAAAAATTTATTTCTGTAAAAAATTGTGTCAAAATTTTATTTCTATATAAAAGGTTTTTAAAAATTTTTTTTCTATTGAAAATTTTGACAAAATTTTATTTCTAGAGGGTTCTTATAATTACGCAAAAAAGTAGAGAATTCACATTTATATCTACTTTGTACTAGACCACAAATCTTAATGTAAATAAAAAAGTCTATCAATTACTGAAATTAATTGAAATAATTAATTTTTTTCCCTTGGAAATATTTTTGTGATATTTTTTTTTTTTAGGAATATAACTTACTGCATTGATGGACGATATTCACATTTTAAGGCATATCCTAATATATATTTTAATATGAAAATTATATTTTAAAGATAGTTTGTTTTATTTTTTTGTGTTCGTTTGATATAATCTACTCAAGAACAATGAAAAATTACTTTTCTATTTACTCTTTGTCTCAGTGTATCGTGTACACATCGCAAATTAAATGGATCATAATCACAGACAGATAAGAATGGGGAAGACTTGCCCGATTGACTGAGTGACTTTCTTGGACTGACTGACAGCAATCGAGATGCTGCTGCTGCTGATGATGATGTTGATGACTATAATGAGCTTTATTTGGATATGCGGTTCAATTGTGTACGGAAAGATTTCAGAGATATGAATGATCTTCAAATATTTACAGATTTCCCCATTATTTGTCTGTGTTGCCGAACTAGAAATGGGAAAGAAAGAAAGCAAATTTTTTATTTAGGTCCCCTAGACCAGGAGATATGAGTGAAGAATTTTTCATTTTTGTGTGTTTTTTTTTTTGATAAACTTGTAAATGTGATCTTAAATGACTAAATTGCCTTTGTTTATTATTTTCAATTTTTCCGAATTATCTATCATTCAACTTAAGCCGCTCTTTATGCGCCGCCGGCAGTGACGCGCTGTAGTGCTAATGCCGACAACGGGACTCGGGATGCTGGAGATGATGACGAGGTGAGCGTTATTATCAGTCCAGCTACGTCGGTGTTGTTTTCATTTCACCGCTGCATAGATTAGCGCTTAGTCTAGTTTCACTTTTCTCCGGTAGCGTTACAAAATAGAACACGGCTATGATTTTGAATAGAATTCAAGCAATGCGGTAGTGATAGTGATTTTAACAAAAACAAAAGGAACGAAATTTTGAAAAGTGCCAATAAAAAAATCATTTTAAATATGCAATAATTTTCCAAGAAAAAAAATTAAAATCACATGCTAAAGTTCCTATGAAAATTTTATAGAAAAACTCCGTCCTTTTGTTTCTTAAAAAAAAAAACATAGTGACATATTTAGCGAAAGCTGATGAAATTCTAGAAAGCTGTTACCAACCTTATGTTCTTCTAGATATTTCTTTTGGTTTAGATATCAAAGTCGTCTGTCTCATTACCCTGATATCTTAACAAGCCCACCAGAACGATAAGAGGTTTATGGTAATTACCCCTCAAAATGATTTCTATTAATCAAATTCGTTGTCAGTTCACTCGATTTGTAGCGATAGTGAAAATCGTTAGGCAGGTGATGTTGATTATGATGTTTGAAAGTTCCATAAAGTGAATGACCTTTAGATTGGTGAGAGAAAGAGAGAGAGAGAGAGAGAGAGAGAGCGAGAGAGAAAAAAACAACATCAAGCTATATAAAGAAATTTCGATTAACATGAAGTTTTTTTGTGAAAAATGTAGAAATCTTTCAATTCAAATATCAATGAAATTGTTTCCAATTTGAGGATAATTAATCTTTTCTCCAAAATATAAAAATATTTGGGGGTTTCCTTTCTGACGCAATAACACCAGAACGCACGAAACAGTTTCCACGGTTTTGCATTCGTTGGAAAGGTCTCGGGCTCCGTAAGGTTTGTAGCTAAGGAAATTCTAGAAAAGTTTTGCATTCGTTGGAAAGGTCTCGGTTTCTGTGAGGTTTACAGTAGAGGTGTGCACGTGACTCGAAATTGTCGTGACTCACGAACATTTTCGTGATTCACGCGTGTGTCGTGAGTCACGCTGACGGCAACGGCGTGAGTGTGCGTGAGCGTTATTAACCAACCAAATGTCGTGCGTGAGCGTGAGTCACGAAAATAATATCTTCGTGAGTGTGCGTGAGTAACGAATTTCGGAAAAACACGCTCACGAAAATAATCCCGCTTACGAACATAAAATGCTTACGAGTTGAATTCATTTATAATTTTAGTAATATCCTAGGTGGTAAGAGTTTTATAACGCACTCGATTTCAACCATACTCATGTTTTCAGTCAGGTTCTATAGGTAAATCACTCATAAAATTATTCGTGAGTCACGAAGGTTTTCGTGAGGCACGACATTTTTCGTGAGTCACGATATATTTCGTGAGTCATGACATTTAAAATAGAGGTGTGCACGTGAGGTATATTGTGCTCACGCACACTCACGATGGAGAAATCTTATTCACGCACACTCACGCACGATATTTTTTGGTAGGACTCACGGTCACGCACGCTCACGAAAAGAACATTTATACTCACGCACACTCACGCACACTCACGCACGAAAATCTTTTAAATGTCATGACTCACGAAATATATCGTGACTCACGAAAAATGTCGTGCCTCACGAAAAACTTCGTGACTCACGAATAATTTTATGAGTGATTTACCTATAGAACCTGACTGAAAACATGAGTATGGTTAAAATCGAGTGCGTTATAAAACTCTTACCACCTAGGATGTTACTAAAATTATAAATGAATTCAACTCGTAAGCATTTTATGTTCGTAAGCGGGATTATTTTCGTGAGCGTGTTTTTCCGAAATTCGTTACTCACGCACACTCACGAAGATATTATTTTCGTGACTCACTCGCGCACGACATTTGGTTGGTTAATCACGCTCACGCACACTCACGCCGTTGCCGTCAGCGTGACTCACGACTCACGCGTGAATCACGAAAATGTTCGTGAGTCACGACAATTTCGTGTCACGTGCACACCTCTAATTTAAAAGATTTTCGTGCGTGAGTGTGCGTGAGTATAAATGTTCTTTTCGTGAGCGTGCGTGACCGTGAGTCCTACCAAAAAATATCGTGCGTGAGTGTGCGTGAATAAGATTTCTCCATCGTGAGTGTGCGTGAGCACAATATTATTCACGTGCACACCTCTAGTTTACAGCAAAGGAAATTCAAGAAGAGAATAATTTTATTTTTTTTCACGTGAAAAATATTCGGAGAACGTAGAGGGTAATCATGCATTAGAAATGGGGTACCTCATTTTTATACCCACCACAATAGAAAGGTGACGGGGGTATAATAAGTTTGTCATTCCGTTTGTAACGCATCGAAATATCGATTTCCGACTATATAAAGTATATATAAATATATATATATATATATATATATATATATATATATATATATATATATATATATATATATATATATATATATATATATATATATATATATATATATATATATATATATATATATATATATATATATATATATATATATATATATATATATATATATATATATATATATATATATATATATTATTGATCAGCGAGAAATTCTAAGAGATATAAGCATGCCCGTCTGTCCGTATGTCTGTCTGTTGTAATCACGCTACAGCCTTCAATAATGCCGCTATCGTCCTGAAATTTGGCACAGACTCGTATTTTGTTTGCAGGCAGGTCAAGTTCGAAGATGGACTATATCGGTCCAAGTTTTGATATAGTCCCCATATAAACCGACCTACCGATTTTGGGTCTTGGACTTATAAAAAGTGTAGTTTTTATCCAATTTTCCATGAAATTGGAAATCTAGAGGTATTTTATCAATCATCAAAAAGTGTACCGAAAATGGTGCCTATCGGTCCATATTTTGGTATAAAAAACACATATATATGGAAGCTATATTTAAATCTGACCCGATTTCTATATCTAAATCTGAACCAAATTTGACATGTATAGTTAATATATTATTTTTTCTCCATGTGCAAACTTTGACGTAAATCAGAGAACAACTTTGGTCTCTGTGGTCATCTTAGTGTAATTAGGGAGCTCTATTTAAATCCGGACCGATTTCAATCAAATTTAGCACACTTGACTACACTACTAATTGTACTCCTACTGCAAAATTTCAAGCAAATCAGGTTAAAAATCTGGCAATTGCGACCATATAAGTGCATATCGGACGAAAGATATATATGGAAGTTATATCTAAATCCGAACCGATTTCTTCCAAAATCAATAGGGTTCTATTATGACCCATAACAGAAACTTGTGCCAAATTTGAAGTCGATTGGACTAAATCTGCGACCTGGACTTTGATTAAAAAAATGTGTTGACAGACAGACGGGAATAGCTATATCAACTCAAGGACCGATCCTTAGAAATATTGCCAAAAACACCATGTGTCTATCTCATCTCCTTCTGGGTGTTGCAAACATATGCTTCCTGGGTAGTTTAAATGAAGAACAACATCCCAGCAAAAAAGAGCTTCCAAAAAAAGTACTTTGGATCCCCGATCTGTGATCCGGAAGTAGTGCAAAGTTGGATCACCTCCAATGAATTTTACATGGGCTTGTCATAGGACGGAAGTATTCCCTTTTTGGATCCTTTGCATTGCTTTAGAAGTTGTGCCCTGGAAGTTAATTTGAATGAAGAAATTTAAAAAGCGAAAAAAAAAACAATTTTTTTCAACCAATTTCACTTTCGTTTTTTCATCCATATGTTTTATTACACAATTATTTTGCTATTATCTATTTTTTACAACTTGAAAAACTTTTTCGCTCCGACCAGGGGTTGATCCTGGGTTTGCTGGCACCATAACAGAACGCCTTAGCACACTCAGCCACAAACGCCATTGAACATAAAGTGTCGAAAGGTCAATTCTTTAGTTTCTACACAATCCATGGAGGAGGGTACATAAGATTCGGCCTGGTCTAACTTACGGCCGTATATACTTGTTTATATTTATATCTTGCAAGAGAACAATATATTTGCGACATTGTTCTCTTGAAATGTATTTGAGGTGATTATTCTCTGCGAGTGTTGAGGTGAAAACTTGTAACTACAATTCTTTTTGAATAACGATAAACAGTGATGAGCATGAGAGGGGTAATTGTCCCTTCAACAAGGCTCAAGCAAGATATTAAAATTTTGAGGGTATTTCCTAACTAAAAAATACATAAAATATTCAAAAGACCTCGAACTTGAAAAAAAACATTATTATAACAAAAAAACTTAGATGAAAATCTAAGAAAATTCTAATAAAAACCAACAACATAAAACAATTAACTAAGATTTAATATTACATTTGCCATAAAAAAATATTACAATGATGTACCTTAAACATTTTAGATAATGTCCAAGTCATTTTATTTCATTTTCCGCTTAATATGAATTATAGTTGTCAAATAAAAATGCATCGACTGCATATACATTTTAGTGTGTGAGTGTGTGTTTTTTTATTTCGTTTACATTTTAATCAAAATATGCATTCTATATAAATGTCATCAGATGATGATGATGATCATAATGATGTCTTACAGAGCATTGCACTGCAAATATTCACATACGGAATACATTTTAAGATGTTCGTTAAAGATTTACACATATTTACACAGTCACTATAAGTGGTAGTGAAGATAGTGGTGTTTGTAGTGCTAAAGAGATGTTAGACGTCTCGCTCAAGATGCTTAACGAGTATAAAAAAAACGTGTAAAGAAAAATTATAATGTACACCCGAAAAAATCTTTAGGCTTACGGAATTTCACACCCAAAAAAAAATATTCTGAATGGAATATATTGTTGTAAGCGCAACAGACAGTTACAGTCCATATTTTCTTTTATATTTCAGGAATTCTCTTTTTTGTTCAGTGTGAAAAAGTTCTTGAGAAACCCATCATCAAAGCCATCTACCAAGTTGAGTTGTGTTATATTTCTTCCAGGAAGAGTTAAAAAAATAACAATAGCCTCAAATATAGGTGGCCTACATTTTAGCCAAAGAAACCCTTACAAGATTTAGAGATGTGAGCGTTAGCGTGTAACTTCACTGACGCTCACGCACGATGTTTTGGTTGGGTATAGTGACAGTCTGTTATTTTAGGCTCACATAAACTATTCAGTCCATTTTGGTGTCACAGGTGAACTTCTCACTTATCACCAGGGCTGTGGAGTCGAGCCAATTTTGCTCGACTCCGACTCCGACTCCAGCATTTTTCATCAGCTTGACTCCGACTCCGGAGTCGACTCCAGGTAATATAACTAAATCTCATTTTAGTACCACTAATTTGTAGTTCTATTGAGGGGATATATATGGGGTATATATATATATAGATCGATATAAAGTATCGTATTTATTTATGTGTGCAAGAAAGGTCTTAATTTCGCATTTATACCAATTAAACTCTTTATTTCAAATTTAGGGCAATGTTTAATAAATAAAATAATGAGATAAATACCCATCATAATATGAGAAGATACCGACAGTATATGTATTTGTGGACGAAAATTATTATAAAGGGTTATATTCCCATATGCATGAATTTGAATCTGAATCGATTTAGACAAAATTGTATATACTTCTAGAAAATCTCTGTACCTAAAATTTAAATCTAACGTTATGGGACGTAACACAATTATAGCAAAAAATAAAAATGCAAAGAAAGTCTAAAGTCGGTCGGTAACATACTCTGCACAACTTTGTATTTCAATCAACATTTTGATAAAATCTGAAATCAGACTTCTACAAAATCTCGTGCAATATTTGGGAAACATTCATAATTTTTTATATAGCAAAATTTGAGTCACTTACCAGTTTTCGACTTAGCAGTGAGTATCAGTTGTGTAGTAAATAAAAGTTTGCAAAATTTTCTATAGAAACAAAATTTGAACTAAATTCTCTATATAAATAAATGTTTGAGAAAATTTTCTATATAAATAAATTTTTACCAAATTTTCTATAAAAAGACTATAGTAAACAAATTTTGACAAAATTTTCTATAGAAATAAAATTTTGAAAAAAATATCAATAGAAATTTTTGGAAAATTTTTTGTGTAGTAAATAAAATTTTGCAAAATTTTCTAAAGAAATAAAATGCTGCAAAATTTTCTATAGAAAGAAAATTTAGACTACATTTTCTATAAAAATAAAATGTTGACTAAATTTTCTATCGACATAAAATGTTGTATAAATTTTGTATAAAAAAAATCTATAGTAACAAAATTTTGGCACAATTTTCTATGGAAAAAAATTTGAAAAAATTATTAATAGAAATTTTGGCAAATTTTTTGTGTAAATAAAATTTTGCACAATTTTCTATAGAAGCAAAATTTTGGCTAAATTTTCTATAGAAATAAATTTTTGACAAAATTTTCTACATAAAAATATTTTTATACCCACCACCATAGAATGGTGACAGGGGTATAATAAGTTTGTCATGTCGAAGATGAGCTAGATCGGTCCAGGTTTTGATATAGCTCCCATATCAACCGATCGCCCGATTTGGGGTCTTGGGCTTATAAAAACCGTAGTTTTTATCCAATTTGCCAGAAATTGGAAACCTAGAGGTATTCTAGGGCTATAAGGAGGAGTGCTGAAAATGGTGATTATCGGACCATGTTTTAATATAGCTCCCATATAGACAGAACTCCCGATTTTATTTCTTGAGCTTCTAGAATCCGTAGTTTTTATCCAATTTGTCTGAAGTTGGAAATCTAGAGGTATTATAGGACCATTACAAGGCGTGCCGAAGATGGTCACTATCGGACGAAGTTTTGATATAGCCCCCTTTTAGACCGATGTTACGAGTTTACTTCTTGGACTTCTACAATCCGTAGTTTTTATCCAATTTGCCTGAAATTTGAAATCTGGAGGTATTCTAGGACCATTAAGAGGTGTGCCGAATATATTGTGTATCGATCCAGTTTTTGATATAGTCCCCTTATAAACCGGCCCTCCGTTTTGGGGTCTATATTCTAGAACTACAATAGATGTGCTGAATATTGTACGTATCCTTCCATGTTTTTGGCGTAGCCCCATTAGTCCGATTGACCAAAATAGACCCAAAAAATTATTGAAGTTGGTCCGATGGTCAGACCAAATGGAATTTTTCTGCAGAAATAACATTTGGACAAAAATTTCTATAGAAATAAAATTTTAACAAAATTTTCATAGAAATAAAATTTTAACAAATTTTTCATAGAAATAAAATTTTAACAAAATTTTGTATAGAAATAAGCTTCTTAAAAAATTTTGGGATACAATATTATGCAAAAATTTTGTACAAATTTCTGCTAAATATGTAATAGAAATAAAATTTTGGCTAAATTTTTTACAGAAATTAAATTTTGGCTAAATTTTCAATAGAATTAAACTTTGGCTACATTTTCTATAGAAATTAAATTTTGGCTAAAATGAAATCTATTGAAATAAAATTTGGACCAAATTTTCTATAGAAATAAAACATGGACAAAATTTTCGATAGAAATAGAATAAGGTCAACATTTTATATAGAAACTAGCGTCACCCGGCCCGCTTAGCTGCGCCTTCCGAAGCGTATTTGTAGGAACATTTTGCGTGAACTTAGTCAACCAATTCGAAAAGATTTGAATTCTTTCAAACAAATCGGACTACTTGCTTTTTCGTAAAATCGGACTACTTGCATATGTAAAACGGTTCGTCTTAAAAAATGTCGGGGAGAGGGTTTTAATAATTTAATTTTTTTAATAATGTTCTGTATTCAAGTAGTTGGACAATCTTCTATATTTCTTGTGAATTTTAAGTGGTTTGTCAAGGAAAGGTATCCTTCTCCTCAACTATCTGAATATTAAGCACTATATTATAATAACATACAAAGAATTACTGTTTCCCATCCAATAAATAGGAAAAAGCAAAAGTAGTAAAAAATGTTACCACATTAACATTTGCTAAAATGTTGGAAAATGATGCATCCTCTATGTTGGCTCCCAATTTCATGTAAATTTAAGTTCTTTACTAAAAAGAAGTCTGGCAGAAGCTTGTGCAAAAATAATAACCGAGTTCCGAGTTCCCATTTACGGACAACCCTCTACTTTCAATTTAAGAAAAAAAAAAAAAACGGACAAAAGGGAAACCACCTTCGCTCCACTCCCATCTGATATCGGACTATCACGTACCCTATATTAATTTCACAACTACTCAATGGCCCCTATAAATTCTATCGAAGTAAATCGACAAAGTTTATTTCAATTTTCCCCTTCCCCAACCAGATATCGAAAAATCATATACTAATTTAAAAATCATGTATCGAAAAGTGATGTAGCGTATCTTTTGTAAAAGTCCCAGAAAATGTCAAGCAAATTATAAGCCTAAAGGCAAATTATAAGCCGTCCAAATATCACAAAATCAGGTATCAACTATTAATTAATGGTTTCTCTGTATGTAACATACTTAAGAGAAGCGGATGTCTCCCTATGCCCTTTTATTTTTCCCCGACCAAATATTAAAAAATTAAGAACCTGATATAAATTTCATAACCTCACCCATTTTTTCCGTAAAATTTCAGTCGGGGGAGTTTAGTTTTGTTTTCACTGTACTTTAACAAAAAAGTCGGGCAAATGGGTGGTCCTCCTCCCCGACCAAATATCGAAAAATAATGTAGCGGATTTTTGTCTAAATGCCAACCCCAACATTCAATGAAAATTTCAAGCAAATCGCATAATTTTATTCCAAGTTTCAAAAAGTAGGGCAAGGGGGAGGTCCCCCTCCCCGTCCACATATGAAATCATCAGGTACACCATATTAATTCCATAACCTCACCGCATGTTCTCTGTAAATCTCAGATAATTTAGAGAATTTTAGTTTTTTTACTGTACTTTAAAAAAAGTCGAACAAAGGGAGGGTTCCTCTCCGCGACCATATGTCAAAAAATGAGGTACCCTATTTTCAGCACATGAGTGCCCCCCACGATCTCTGAAAGTTTCAAGTAAATCGGTTCAGCCGTTTTCGCGCCAACCCGGAACATACAAATAAACAAACAAACAAACAAACAAACAAACAAATAAACAAACATAATTTGAATTTTATATATATAGATAGATAGATAAAATTTTGAAAAAATTTTATTTCGAAGAAAAATTTTAGAAAAATTGTAACTTTTAAATTATTTTAATTTAAATTAGAAAACTGGTCCCCTGGTACGAATTTTGGAAAAATTTGGTCCAAAATAAAAATTCGTTGTTGCAACGCTGGTAAGGCCTCCATATAGACCGATTTCAGATATTGAGGGTACAGAAGGTGCATTTACCATAAATGTAAATTTGCCAGATATTACTTCTCGTAATCATAAAACAGTTGGTGTACTATAGATTTTAGATTTCAAATCAAGGTATTTTTTCTTAATTTTCTTGCACATTTACAGGATATGTTTATGATTCCTTTAAAACTCAAACAAAAATAGTTCTTATAAATCCGGATTCTGATAGGTAAAATCTTTGCATTTATTTTCGGGATGCGAACTGGTTAAACTGATCTGTCATCAAACCCCCATGAAATTTTCTAAGGAAATTAGTATATTTGATTCATGGTGGTGGGTATTTATGATTTGGCCCGGACGAACATACTGCTGTATATACTTGTTTTATTTTTTATTTTCTATAGAAATAAATGTTGACTTAATTTTCTATAGGAAAAAAATTTTCTATAGTAATAATATTTCGAATAATTTTTTTATAGAAATTAAATTTTGACAAAACATTCCATATAAATACAATAGTGACAAAATTTTCTATAAAAAACAGCTTTGACAATTTTTTCTGTCATATGTGTGTAGGTATATAGCCTTAAAATAAAATTAAAAACAATATATTCGAATTATTTCAAATAAATTGATATGGGGATTAAAATGGATCGATCCAGCCCATTTGCTAGTATAACATTCTAGGAAACATAAAATGATAGCCGTAATTGGAAGTTGATTTTTATTTCCAATCGTGGTGTACATTGATCGAATGCATAACGCATTGGAAACTAATTTGCGTAAAAACTGTTTTAGTTACAAAAATGTGAAGTGTTTTAAAAAATTTGGTTTAGCCGGAGTTGGAGTCGAGCAAAATTTTTACGACTCCGACTCCGACTCCAGCCAAATCTTCAGACTCCGACTCCAAGACTCCGACTCCACAGCCCTGCTTATCACTGATGGCTTCCCAATTCCATATTCAGACTGATGACAAGGGATCTCCTTCCTATAACACACATTACGGTGAAAGCATTCCTAGAAGCTCTTCAGACTCCGACTCCAAGACTCCGACTCCGACTCCACAGCCCTGCTTATCACTGAGGGCTTCCCAATTCCATATTCAGACTGATGACAAGGGATCTCCTTCCTATAACACACATTACGGTGAAAGCATTCCTAGAAGCTTTGAAAAACTCAGAAATCAGAGTCAGCAGCTTTACCACTATAAACATTTTGGTGTTCGGCTGAAACTGGGAATGAACCACGGTTGCCACTCAAGCTAAAAAAATCTACCAAAATTTAGAGAAATTTCTACCAAAAAACTAACAAACAAACAAATCTATAGAAAATTTTGTCAAAATATTATTTCTATAGAAAATTTTGTCAACATTTTATTTCTATAGAAACATATTTTCAAAATTTTATTTCGATAGAAAATTTTGTCAAAATTTAATTTGTATACAAACATTTTGGTGTTCGGTTTTTTTAAAAATTTTATTTCTATAGAAAATTTTGTCAAAATTTAATTTCTATAGAAAGTTTTTTTTCAAAATTTTATTTCGATAGAAAATTTTGTCAAAATTTTATTTCTATAGAAAGTTTTTTTCAAAATTTTATTTCGATAGAAAATTTTGTCAAAATTTTATTTCTATACAAAATTTTGTCAAAATTTAATTTCTATAGAAACAATTTGGTGTTCGTCTTTTTTAAAAATTTTATTTCTTTAGAAGATTTTGTCAAAATTTTATTTTTATAGAAAGTTTTTTTTTTTCAAAATTTTATTTATATAGAAAATGTTGTCAAATGTTATTTCTATAGAAAGTTTTTTTTTTCAAAATTTTATTTCGATAGAAAATTTTGTCAAAAATTTATTTCTATACAAAATTTTGTCAAAATTTTAATTCTATACAAAATTTTGTCAAAATTTAATTTCTATAGAAATATTTTGGTGTTCGGCTTTTTTCAAAATTTTATTTCTTTAGAAGATTTTGTCAAAATTTTATTTTTATAGAAAGTTTTTTTCAAAATTTTATTTATATAGAAAATTTTGTCAAATGTTATTTCTATAGAAAATTTTGTCAAAATTTTATTTCTATAGAAAGTTTTTTTCAAAATTTTATTTCTATAGAAAGTTTTTTTTTCAAAATTTTATTTCGATAGAAAATTTTGTCAAAATTTTATTTCTATACAATATTTTGTCAAAATTTAATATCTATAGAAACATTTTGGTGTTCGGCTTTTTTCAAAATTTTATTTCTTCAGAAGATTTTGTCAAAATTTTATTTTTATAGAAAGTTTTTTTCAAGATTTTATTTATATAGAAAATTTTGTCAAATGTTATTTCTATAGAAAATTTTGTCAAAATTTTATTTCTATACAAAATTTTATTTTTATAGATTATATTGTCAAAATTTTATTTATATTTTGTCAGAATATTATTTCTATAGAAAATTTTATCAAAATTTAATTTCTATAGAAAATTTTATCAAAATTTAATTTCTTTAGAAATTTAATTTTCCAAAGAAAATTTTCCAAATTTATTTTTTTCTTTAGAGAATTCTGCCAAAATTTTATTTCTAAAGAAAATTTTGTGAAAATGTTATTTTTATAGAAAATTTTGCAAAATTTGTTTTTTCTATAGAAAATGTTGTCAAAATTTTATTGCTATTTCAAATTTGTGAAATACCTCTTAGTTGAAGAGGAATATTTTGAAAAATCTACCAAAGCAACGAATATTCTACCAATCTACCAAACAGTACTAAATCTATCATTTTTGGTAGAATTCTACCAACAAAATTGGAAGTTGTTCCACAAAAATTTCTTTTAAGGCCCATCCCAGAATCCCCATCGTGTTTTTCAACTGCCGATATCCTTTTGGACAAGTCCACAAACATTTCTTCTAAAGCGCATCGTGGGAACCCCCAATGATTTTTTTCCACGTCCGATGCAGTCCTTTTGGACAAGTATTAGATAGAACGCAATCAGGCTATTTTAAGTGCAAATTTTGCACAATTAAATTTTGCAAAAAAAAAAAAAAAATATAGAAATCTAATAAAAAATAAAAAATAGAATATTTATAGTAAAAAATAATAATAAAAAAAATAAATTTCATCCCCGATGGGATTTGTACCTGTGCCGTTTTACTTTTTCGCTTCCATGGAAGTTCTTTTGAGAAGGTTTTGCAAATTACGAGAATTTTTAATTTTTGTGTTGATTTTTAATGGAAAAAATATATTTATACGAAAATATATGCAGAAAATAAAAAATAACAAGTAAGCAAAGTCTAAAGTCGGGCGGGGCCGACTATATTATACCCTGCACCACTTTGTAGATCTAATTTTTCGATACCATATCACATCCGTCAAATGTGTTGGGTGATATATGTAAAGGTTTGTCCCAAATACATACATTTAAATATCACTCGATATGGACAGACTTTGATAGACTTTTACAAAATCTATAGACTCAGAATTTAAGTTGGCTAATGCACTAGGGTGGAACACAATTTTAGTAAAAAACAAGTAAGGAAAGTCCAAAGTCGGGCGGGGCCGACTATATTATACCCTGCACCACTTTGTAGATCTAAATTTTCGATACCATATCACATCCGTCAAATGTGTTGGGGGCTATATATAAAGGTTTGTCCCAAATACATACATTTAAATATCACTCGATCTGGACCGAGTTAGATAGACTTCTGCAAAATCTATAGACTCAAAATTTAAGTCGGCTAATGCACTAGGGTGGAACACAATGTTAGTAAAAAAATATGGGAAACATTTAAATCTGAAGCAATTTTAAGGAAACTTTGCAAAAGTTTATTTATGATTTATCGCTCGATATATATGTATTAGAAGTTTAGGAAAATTGGAGTCATTTTTACAACTTTTCGACTAAGCAGTGACGATTTTACAAGGAAATTGTTGGTATTTTGACCATTTTTGTCGAAATCAGAAAAACATTTATATGGGAGCTATATCTAAATCTGAACCGATTTCAACCAAATTTGGCACGTATAGCTACAATGCTAATTCTACTCCCTGTGCAAAATTTCAACTAAATCGGAGTTAAAAATTGGCCTCTGTGGTCATATGAGTGTAAATCGGGCGAAAGCTATATATGGGAGATATATCTAAATCTGAACCGATTTCAACCAAATTTGACACGCATAGCTACAATGCTAATTCTACTCCCTGTGCAAAATTTCAACTAAATCGGAGCAAAAAATTGGCCTCTGTGGTCATATGAGTGTAAATCGGGCGAAAGCTATATATGGGAGATATATCCAAATCTGAACCGATTTCACCCAAATTTGGCACGCATAGTTACAATGCTAATTCTACTCCCTGTGCAAAATTTCAACTAAATGGGAGTTAAAAATTGGCCTCTGTGGTCATATGAGTGTAAATCGGGCGAAAGCTATATATGGGAGATATATCCAAATCTGAACCGATTTCAACCAAATTTGGCACGCATAGTTACAATGCTAATTCTACTCCCTGTTCAAAATTTCAACTCAATCGGAGTTAAAAATTGGCCTCTGTGGGCAAATGAGTGTAAATCGGGCGAAAGCTATATATGGGAGCTATATCTAAATCTGGACCGATTTGGCTGATATTTTGCAAGTTTTTCGAGACCCATAAAATATTCGGATGTACGGAATTTGAGGAAGATCGGTTGACATACACGCCAATTATGACCAGATCGGTGAAAAATATATATGGCAGCTATATCTAAATCTGAACCGATTTTTTCCAAAATCAATAGGGATCGTCTTTGAGCCGAAACAGGACCCTATACCAAATTTTAGGACAATCGGACTAAAACTGCGAGCTGTACTTTGCACACAAAAATACATCAACAGACAGACAGACAGACAGACAGACGGACATCGCTAAATCGACTCAGAATTTAATTCTAAGCCGATCCGTATACTAAAAGGTTGGTCTATGATTACTCCTTCTTGGCGTTACATACAAATGCACAAACTTATTATACCCTGTACCACAGTAGTGGTGAAGGGTATAAAAACGATGCATAACATAAAAAAATAATTTGTTAGAAAAATATTTGATAAAAAAGAATTCTATAAGAATTTTTGGCAAAATTTTATTTTATTTTATTTTATTTTATTTTATTTTATTTCTATAGAAAGTTTTGTCAAAATTTTATTTCTAATTGTTGTTTTTCATTTCAACATTGACTAAACTACAAGTGTAGCTTAACCAACAGAGGAAAAGTATGCTTGTCAAATTTATTTGGGCAAAGCTTTATAGACTGCAAGAATGTTGGGTGGGAAGCTATTTCGGAATTACCATATTCCTCATCAGCATCCTCTACTTGCAGCAAAACTATCAACCAATTATAAACAGTTTGTCAAAATGTTATTTCTATAGAAAATGTTGTCAAAATTTTATTTCTAATGAAAATTTTGTTAGAATTTTATTTCTATAGAAAATTTTGTCAAAATTTTATTTCTATAGAACATTTTAACAAAATTGTATTAATATAGAAAATTTTATCAAAATTTTATTAATATAGAAAATTTTGTGAAAATTTGATTAATATAGAAAATTTTGTCAAAATTTTGTATCTAAAGCAATAATTTTGCCACATTTTTATTTCTATAGAATTTTTTTTTTCAAAATTTAATTTCTATAGAAAATTTTCTTAAAATTTTATTTCTATAGGAATTTTTTTCAAAATTTTATTTCTATAGATAATTTAGTCAACATGTTATTAATATAGAAAATTTTGTCAAAATTTTATATCAAAAGCAATAATTTTGCTACATTTTGATTTCAATAGAAAATTTTTTCAAAATTATATTTTTATAAAATATTTTCTCAAAATTTTATTTCTATAGAAAATTTAGTCAATATTTTATTTCTATAGAAAATTTAGTAAAAATTTTATTTCTATAGATAATTTTGTCCAAGTTTTATTTCTATAGAAAATGTTATCAAAATTTTATATCTATAGAAAATTTTGTCAAATTTTTATTTCTATTATTTCTATTAATTTATTAACAAAATTTTGTTAAAAATTTTATTTTAATGGAAAAGTTTGTAAAAATGTTATTTTTGTTTCTATAGAATATTTGGTCAAAATAAAATTTCTATAAAAAATGTTGTATAATTTTTTGTCACAATTTTAATTATGTATATACGAAATTTTATCAACATTTTAATTCTATAGAAAATTTTGTTAAAATTTCATTTTTATAGAAAATTGTAAAAAAATTTCATTTCTATAGAAAATTTTGTCAAAGTATTATTTCTATACAAAATTGTCTCAAAATTTTATTTCTATAGAAAATTTTCTCAAAATTTTATTTCTAGAGAAAATTTTCTCAACATTTTATTTCTTTAGATAATTTGATTTTATTGTAGGTCATTGTTTGTATAGAAAATTTTGTCAAAATTTTATTTCTATAGAAAATCTTGTCAATATTTTAGTGCTATTACAAATTCTTATTTGGAGAGGAATCTTTTGCAAAATCTACCAAAACATCGAATATTTTTCCAGTCTACCAAACAGTAAAAAATCTACCATTTTTGGTAGAATTCTAACAACTGTGGCAACCGTTGAACGAACCCTTGGTCCCATTGTATGCAAGGCGAACATGTTAGCCATTGCAACACATAACATTCACATTCAAGTTTATTATTTTGAAGATTTTATTCATGACTCTCGTGAGTCATGACAATTTCGTTTCACTCTCTCACCTCTAACAAGAATACTCCTACTCATGCACACACTTACATGAACACACATGAAGACCCAATAAAAACGAACAACTTTTGGATAAACTTAGTAGAGAATATCCGCGATCTAAGAATGGAATATGGGTTAACAGTTAATGAATGAAGTAGAAGAAGAAGAAGAAAACTTTGCATATTCTTATGTGTAATGGGCATGAGTGTTATATTTTTACACTCTCTTCGAATACACACCCACATAAATTCTCATACAGACAATTCTGGCATGCACTTGTACCAGTTATCGCCCCAAGAACAATAAAAAAACCAACAACAATGAGACAAAGAGCCTGAAAAATCTTAGCCTCGATGCTTTGAATGTTTGTTTTGCTCTGGTAAACATCACAACTAAGCAGTGGTGTATTAATACTCGTATTGTACATAAATGTAAATAAATGCAAGGATGTTGTAAAATTTTTTTTAAAGACCATACTAAGACTTTGTGACTTTAGCAGGAAACGGAGTTTAGAATCTTTTGAAGTGTTTTTAAATACTTTTTTTTTACCCGGTAGGTTTAGCAAACTATGATTTAATCATGATATGACACTGTGTGATATTTTTAGCAGATTGCATTTGGCACAAGAAATTTCATTATACCCACCACCATAGAATGGTGATGGGAGTATAATAAGTTTGCCATTCCGTTTCTAACACATCGAAATATCGATTTCCGACTATACATAGTATATATATTCTTGATCAGGGAGAAATTCTAAGACTATATAAGCATGTCCGCCTATCCGTCTGTCTGTTGTAATCACGCCACAGCTTTCAATAATGGAGATATCGTCCTGCAATTTGGCAAAGATTCGTTTTTTGTTTGTAGGCAGCTCAATTTCGAAGATGGGCTATATCGGTCCAGGTTTTGATATAGCCCCCCATATAAACCGACCCCCCCCCCATTTGGGGTCTTGGGTTTCTAGAAACCGTATTTTATTTTGCCTGAAATTTGAAATCCAGACGTATTTCATGACCACAAATAGGTGTGTTGAAAATGTGGTATATCAGTCCATGTTTTGGTATAGCCTCCATATAGACCGATCTCCCGATTTTACTCCTTGGGCTTATAGAAAGCGTATTTTCAATCCGATTTTCTTGAAATTATAAATCTAAAGGTATGTTAGGACCACAAACAGGTGTGCCGAATATGGTGTGTATCGGTCTATGGTTTGCTATAGCCCCCATATAGAAACCGAAGTTTTTATTCAATTTGCTTGAAATTTGAAATCTAGAGGTTTTTCAGGACCATAAATAGGCGTTCCGAATAAATTGTGTATCGATCTAGATTTTGATATATACCCCTTATAAACCCGCCCTCCGATTTGGGGTCTAAATTCTGTAGGTTTTTCAGAAACACAACTAGATGTGCTGATTTTTTGTATCGGTGCATATTTTTAGCATAGCACCCATATAAGACTGATTTCCCGATTTAACTCCTTGGGCTTATATAAATCGTAGTTTTTATCCGATTTGCTTGAAATTGTAACGGATTTAGTTTTTATTGGTCCATTTGGTAATGCCTCTATACGAGTATAGAGCGATTTCACTTCTTGAGGGTATAGTAGGCACACTGATGGTGAAAGCTGCTTGAAATTGAAAATAAAATTTCCAAAGCTATAGATTTTAGATTTCTAATTAACGCGTTATTTAATCATTTCTATATACTTATTATCGTTCTATACATTATCAAGTAATCCAATATATAAAGGGTGATTTGTTAAGAGCTTGATAACTTTTTAAAAAAAAAAAACGCATAAAATTTGCAAAATCTCATCGGTTCTTTATTTGAAACGTTAGATTGGTCCATGACATTTACTTTTTGAAGATAATTTCATTTAAATGTTGACCGCGGCTGCGTCTTAGATGGTCCATTCGGAAAGTCCAATTTTGGGCAACTTTTTCGAGCATTGTCTATTCCAGCTTGTCTTCCAAAGCTGGAATAGTTGCTGGCTTATTTCTGTAGACTTTAGACTTGACGTAGCCCCACAAAAAATAGTCTAAAGGCGTCAAATCGCATGATCTTGGTGGCCAACTTACCGGTCCATTTCTTGAGATGAATTGTTCTCCGAAGTTTTCCCTCAAAATGGCCATAGAATCGCGAGCTGTGTGGCATGTAGCGCCATCTTGTTGAAACCACATGTCAACCAAGTTCAGTTCTTCCATTTTTGGCAACAAAAAGTTTGTTAGCATCGAACGATAGCGATCGCCATTCACCGTAACGTTGCGTCCAACAGCATCTTTGAAAAAATACGGTCCAATGATTCCACCAGCGTACAAACCACACCAAACAGTGCATTTTTCGGGATGCATGGGCAGTTCTTGAACGGCTTCTGGTTGCTCTTCACTCCAAATGCGGCAATTTTGCTTATTTACGTAGCCATTCAACCAGAAATGAGCCTCATCGCTGAACAAAATTTGTCGATAAAAAAGCGGATTTTCTGTCAACTTTTCTAGGGCCCATTCACTGAAAATTCGACGTTGTGGCAGATCGTAAGTCTATTCATGATGAAATGTCAAAGCATACTGAGCATCTTTCTCTTTGACACCATGTCTGAAATCCCACGTGATCTGTCAAATACTAATGCATGAAAATCCTAACCTCAAAAGAATCACCCTTTATTATCAAGTAACACGCTACGACGAAGAGTTTTCAAAAGTAACTGTTATATTTGATTCATGGTGGTGCACGCACAGAAAAAACTTGATTGGACATGATCACAGCATCCATTTAATGCTTATATAGAGCATGTAATTGGCGCGAAAACCATGTATTTTATCCTTGTGAAAATAATTTTCTAGCCGAGAAAAATGTATGCTGGCAATAAGCATTTAAGTGGTTCTCAAATGCCGCAAACTGTTCTATCATTTAAATGATCAAAAATTGAGACCATTACATGGTCGTGAAAATCATGTACCTTACCATTACATTTTTTGCACTTTTGTGAAAGGAAAAAAGTTTTTTCTAGATTTAAATTTTGTCCAAATTTTATTTCTATAAAAAATTTTGTAAAAATTTTATTTCTATAAAAAATGTTGTCAAAATTTTATTTCTATAAAAAATTTTGGCAAAATTTTATTTCTATAAAAAATTTTGGCAAAATTTTATTTCTATTGAAAATTTGCCAAAAAAAAAC
The DNA here is from genome assembly GCF_050003625.1 of Haematobia irritans. Taxonomy (NCBI): domain Eukaryota; kingdom Metazoa; phylum Arthropoda; class Insecta; order Diptera; family Muscidae; genus Haematobia; species Haematobia irritans. Next base: position 248,336,490 of record NC_134397.1, on the reverse strand, counting down.
AGGGTATTATAAGTTAGTGCATATGTTTGTAACACCCAGAAGGAGACGAGATAGACACATGGTGTCTTTGGCAATAATGCTCAGGGTGGGTCCCTGAGTCGATATAACCATGTCCGTCTGTCCGTCCGTCTGTCTGCGAACACATTTTTGTGATCAAAGTCTAGGTCGCAAATTATGTCCAATCGCCTTCAAATTTGGCACATGTTCTTAATTTTGGTCAGAATAGAACTCTATTGATTTTGGAAGAAATAGGTTCAGATTTAGATATAGCTTCCATATATATCTTTCGCCCGATATGCACTTATATGGACCCAGCAGCCAGAGTTTTATACCGATTTGCTTGAAATTTTGTACAAACATAACACTTAGTCGTATAGTCAAGTGTGCAAAATTTGATTGAAATCGGTGCAGATTTAGATATAGCTCCCATATATATCTTTCGCCCGATATGGACTTATATGGCCCCAGAAGCCAGATTTTTGGCCGAATTTGGTTGAAATTTTGCATTAGGAGTACAATTAGTAGTATAGTCAAGGGTGCAAAATTTGATTGAAATCGTTTCAGATTTAGATATAGTTCCCATATATATTTTTCGCCCGATATGGACTAATATGGTCCAAAAAGCCAGAGTTTTTGCCCAATTTGGTTGAAATTTTGCACAGGGAGTAGATTTAGCATTGTAGCTATGCGTGCCAAATTGGGTTAAAATCGATTCAGATTTAGATATAGCTCCCATATATATCTTTCGCCCGATATGCACTTATATGGATTCAGAAGCCAGAGTTTTATCCCGATTAGCTTGAAATTTTGCACAAGGAGTAAAATTGGTAGTATAGTCATGTGTGATAAATTTGATTGAAATCGGTTAAGATTTAGATATAGCTTCCATATATATTTTTCGCCCGATATGGACTTATATGGCCCAGAAGCCAGAGTTTTGGCCCAATTTGAAATTTTGCACTAGGAGTACAATTAGTAATATTGCCATGTGTGCCAAATTTGATTGAAATCGGTTCAGATTTCTCATATATTCCCATATATATGTTTTTCTGATTTTGACAAAAATGGTCAAAATACCAACATTTTCCTTGTAAAATCATCAATGCTTATTCGAAAAGTTGTAAAAATTACTCTAATTTTCCTAAACTTCTAATACATATATATCGAGCGATAAATCATAAATAAACTTTTGCGAAGTTTCCTTAAAATTGCTTCAGATTTAAATGTTTCCCATATTTTTATACCCACCACCATAGAATGGTAACGGGGGTATAATAAGTTTGTCATTCCGTTTGTAACACATCGAAATATCGATTTCCGACTATATAAAGTATATATATTCTTTATCAGGGAGAAATTCTAAGACGATATAACGATGTCCGTCTGTCCGTCTGTCTGTCTGTCTGCCTGTTGTAATCACGCTACAGTCTTCAATAATGAAGCAATCGTGCTGAAATTTTGCACAAACTCGTCCTTTGTCTGCAGGCAGGTCAAGTTCGAAGATGGACTATATCGGTCTAGGTTTTGATATAGTCCCCATATAAACCGACCTCCCGATTTGGTGTCTTGGACTTATAGAAATCGTAGTTTTTATCCAATTTGCTTGAAATTTGAAATCTAGAGGTATTTTATGACTGTAAAGAGGTGTGCCAAAAACGGTGAGTATCGGTCCATGTTTTGGTATAGCCCCCATATAGACCGATCTCCCGATTTTACTTCTTGGGCTTATAGAAACCGCAGTTTTTATTCAATTTACCTGAAATTGGAAATCTAGAGGTATTGTAGGACCACAAATACGTGTGCCAAAAATTGTGAGTATCGGTCCATGTTTTGGTATGGTCCCCATATAATACGACCTCCCGATTTGGGGTCTTAGGCTTATAGAAACCGTAGTTTTTATCCAATTTGTCTGAAATTGTAAATCTAGAGGTATTTTAGGACCATAAAGAGGTGTGCCGAAAATGGTGAGTATCGGTCCGTATTTTGGTATAGCCCCCATATAGACCGATTTCCCGATTTTACTTCTTGGGCTTCTAGAATCCGAAGTTCTTATCCTGTTTGCCTGAAATCTAGAGGTATTTTCGGGTCATAAAGAGGTGTGCCGAAAATGGTGAGTATCGGTCCATATTTTGGTATAGCCCCCATATAGACCGATTTCCCGATTTTACTTCTTGGGCTTCTAGAATCCGAAGTTCTTATCCTATTTGCCTGAAATTGGAAATCTAGAGGTATTTGCGGGTCATAAAGAGGTGTGCCGAAAACGGTGAGTATCGGTCCATATTTTAGTATAGCCCCCATAAGAACGATCTCCTGATTTAACTCCTTGGGTTTCTAGAAACCGAAGTTTTTATCTGATTTACCTGAAATTGTAAATATTCTGGTATTTTAGGCTCACAAAAACGTGTATCGGATTAAGTTTTTACCGGTCCATTTGGTAATGCCTCCATATAGACCGTCTTCACTCCTTGAGGGTGTAGAAGGCGCACTGATCATGAAAATTGCTTGAAACTCAATGTAAAATTTCCAGATTTTACTTCCACAGATTTAAGATTTCAAATCAAGACGTTATTTTATAATTTTCTTGCACACTTACAAGAGATGTTAATGATTCCTCTAAAACCCAAACAAAAATGGTTCTTATAAATCCAGAATCTGATATTATAGTCCTCATAGGTGAAATCTTTAAATTTATCTTCGGGAAATGTCCTCAAGTCCTCAAGCCCTCCTGAAATTTCAAAGGCCCGGCCGAACTTAGTGCTGTATGTACTTGTTTTTACTATCATTGTGTTCCACCCTAGTGCATTAGCCGACTTAAATTTTGATTCTATAGATTTTGTAAAAGTCTATCAAATTCTGTCCAAATCGAGTGATATTTAAATGTATGTATTTGGGACAAACCTTTATATATAGCACCCAACACATTTGACGGATGTGATATGGTATTGAAAAATTGGATCTACAAAGTGGTGCAGGGTATAATATAGTCGGCCCCGCCCGACTTTAGACTTTTCTTACTAGTTTTACAATAAAAATAATTTAAAATTTACGTTAGTTTAACTATGTATTTTGTACCGTGTAGAAATATATTTCTTTCCATATTGAATAATCGTTAATTCCAAATTAATAAATCAAAATAAAACAAGTATATACGGCCGTAAGTTCGGCTAGGCCGAATCTTATGTACCCTCCACCATGGATTGCGTAGAAACTTCTACGAAAGACTGTCATCCACAATCGAATTAATTGGGTTGTGGTATCTTAAAACTTCTTAACATCGTTTTCTAAATTGTGAGTTAGTCCATACGTGGTATATATTAGACCAAAAAGGTATGTATAGGTAAGTCTACAAATAATTACGAATCGATATGGACTTTTGCACGGTACGTAGAGAGCCAGGATTGAAATTATGAACTTGATATAGACCAATTTTTGTGTGATTGGGGATCTATTTATCTGGGGGCTATATATAACTATAGACCGATATGGACCTATTTAGGCATGATTGTTAACGGCCATATAGTAGCACGATGTACCAAATTTCAACTAACTCGGATGAAATTTGCTCCTCCAAGTGGCTCGGTATCGGTTTATATGGGGGCTATATATGATTATGGACTGATATGGACCACTTTCATGGTTGTTAAATATCATGTACTAACATCACGTACCAAATTTCAACCGAATCGGATGAATTTTGCTCTTCCAAGGGGCTCCGGAGGTCAAATCTAGGGATCGGTTTATATGGGGGCTATATATAATTATGGGCCGATGTGGTCCAATTTTCGCATGGTTGTTAGAGACCATATATTAACAACATGTACCAAATTTCAGCCGGATCGGATGAAATTTGTTTCTCTTAGAGGCTCCGCCAGCCAAATCTGGGGATCGGTTTATATGGGGGCTATATATAATTATGGACCGATGTGGACCAATTTTTGCACGGTTGTTAGAGACCATATACCAACACCATGTACCAAATTTCAGCCGGATCTGATAAGATTTGCTTCTCTCTGAGGCTCCGCAAGCCAAATCTGGGGATCGGTTTATATAAGGGCTATATATAATTATGGACCGATGTGGACCAATTTTTGCATGGTTGTTAGAGACCATATACCAACATCATGTACCAAATTTCAGCCGGATCTGATGAAATTTGGTTCTCTTAGAGGATCGGCAAGCCAAATTTGGGGGTCCGTTTATATGGGGGCTATACGTAAAAGTGGACCGATATGGCCCATTTGCAATACCATCCGACCTACATCAATAACAACTACTTGTGCCAAGTTTCAAGTCGATAGCTTTTTTCGTTCGGAAGTTAGCGTGATTTCAACAGACGGACGGACGGACGGAGATGCTCAGATCGACTCAGAATTTCACCACGACCCAGAATATATACACTTTATGGAGTCTTAGAGCAATATTTCGATGTGTTACAAACGGAATGACAAAGTTAATATAGCCCCATCCTATGGTGGAGGGTATAAAAATCTATTTTTACTAGTTTATTTTGTCAACTTCAATTGATTTTTGTTTTAATAATTTTTGTAAAAATTTTATTTCTATAGAAAATTTTCGCAAAATTTTATTTCTACAGAAAACTTTATTATAATTTTAATTTTTTAGAAAATCTTGTCAAAATTTTATATCTGTAGAAATTTTTTTTCAATTTTTTTTCTATAGAGAATTTTGTCAAAATTTATTTGCTATAGAAAGTATTGTCAAAATTTTAATTCTTTTGAAAATTTTGTCAAAACTTTATTTCTATAGAAAATTTTATCATTATTTTATTTCTATAGAAAATTTTATCATAATTTTATTTCTATAGAAAATTTTCGGAAAATTTTATTTCTACAGAAAAATTTATTTCTATAAAAAATTTTGTCAAATTCTGTTCTGTAGAAAATTTTAGCAAAATTTTATTTCTATTGAAAAATTTGTCAAAATTTTATTTCTATAGAAAATTGTGTCAAAATTTTATTTTTATTTGTCAAAATTTTATTTCTATAGAAAATGTTCGCAAAATTTTATTTCTACAGAAAACTTTATCATAATTTTATTTTTATAGAAAATCTTGTCAAAATTTTATTTCTGTAGAAAATTTTTTCAATTTTTTTTTTCTATAGAGAATTTTGTCAAAATTGTATTGCTATAAAAAATTTTGTCAAAGTTTTAATTCTTTTGGAAATTTTGTCAAAACTTTATTTCTATAGAAAACTTTGTCAAAATTTTATTGTTACAGAAAATTTTATCATTATTTTATTTCTATAGAAAATTTTATCATAATTTTATTTCTATAGAAAATTTTATCATAATTTTATTTCTATAGAAAATTTTCGCAAAATTTTATTTCTTTAAAAAATTTCTACAGAAAACTTTATTATAATTTTAATTTTTTGGAAAATCTTGTCAAAATTTTATATCTGTATAAAATTTTTTTTCAATTTTTTTTCTATAGAGAATTTTGTCAAAATTTTATTGCTATAGAAAGTATTGTCAAAATTTTAAATCTTTTGAAAATTTTGTCAAAACTTTATTTCTATAGAAAATTTTGTCAAAATTTTAGTGCTATAGAAAATTTTATCATTATTTTATTTCTATAGAAAATTTTATCATAATTTTAATTCTATAGAAAATTTTCGCAAAATTTTATTTCTACAGAAAAATTTATTTCTATAAAAAATTTTTTCAAATTCTGTTCTGTAGAAAATTTTTGCAAAATTTTATTTCTATTGAAAAATTTGTCAAAATTTTATTTCTATAGAAAATTGTGTCAAAATTTTATTTTTATTTGTCAAAATTTTATTTCTATAGAAAATTTTCGCAAAATTTTATTTCTACAGAAAACTTTATCATAATTTTATTTTTATAGAAAATCTTGTCAAAATTTTATTTCTGTAGATAATTTTTTTAATTTTTTTTTCTATAGAGAATTTTGTCAAAATTGTATTGCTATAAAAAATTTTGTCAAAGTTTTAATTCTTTTGAAAATTTTGTCAAAACTTTATTTCTATAGAAAATTTTGTCAAAATTTTATTGTTACAGAAAATTTTATCATTATTTTATTTCTATAGAAAATTTTATCATAATTTTATTTCTATAGAAAATTTTATCATCATTTTATTTCTATAGAAAATTTTATCATAATTTGATTTCTATAGAAAATTTTCGCAAAATTTTATTTCTATAAAAAATTTTGTCAAATTCTCTTCTGTAGAAAATTTTTGCAAAATTTTATTTCTATTGAAAAATTTGTCAAAATGTTATTTCTATAGAAAATTTTGTCAAAATTTTATTTCTATAGAAAATTTTCGCAAAATTTTATTTCTACAGAAAACTTTATCATAATTTTATTTTTATAGAAAATTTTGTCAAAAATTTATTTCTGTAGAAAATTTTTTCAATTTTTTTTCTATAGAAAATTTTGTCAAAATTTTATTGCTATAGAAAATTTTGTCAAAATTTTAATTCTTTTGAAAATTTTTTCAATTTTTTTCTATAGAGAATTTTGTCAAAATTGTATTGCTATAAAAAATTTTGTCAAAGTTTTAATTCTTTTGAAAATTTTGTCAAAACTTTATTTCTATAGAAATTTTTGTCAACATTTTATTGCTATAGAAAATTTTATCATTATTTTATTTCTATAGAAAATTTTATCATAATTTTATTTCTATAGAAAATTTTATCATAATTTTATTTCTATAGAAAATTTTCGCAAAATTTTATTTCTACAGAAAAATTTATTTCTATAAAAAATTTTGTCAAATTCTGTTCTGTAGAAAATTTTAGCAAAATTTTATTTCTATAAAAAATTATTTTTATTGAAAATGTTGTCAAAATGTTAATTGTATTGAGATTTTTTTCAAAAATTTTATCACAATTCCATTTCTATAGAAAATTTTATTTTGTAGGTCAACAACTTCAATTGATTTGTTTTTTTAATTTTTGTAACTACCAAATAGTTGTTAACTTCTGTAGTTGTGATAAGATTTCATGACATTTTCCCATTCCCATCATAGTGGTATGGTATGGGCTTAATCAATTTTTTTGTAAACACTAATCTTCTTATGGCAACTATCACTACAATGTTATCGTACTGATTTAGATGCATTTAATCAAATGTTTACCAAACAAAAAAAAATTGTTGTAGCTATTTTTATCATCGTATTCTTCTAACTGCTGTTTAACAATTTCTACAATTATCATAAAACAATTAGAAGACCAAACTGAGCCGCATATAAAATTCTTATCTGATCAGAATATCTCAATGGTGTTGTGGAACAGTGAGCAGCAGTTCTGGTTCAACATCATTACGATTCCTTCGATCCAGTTGTCGTTGATCGTTGCGAGGTAACAAGTCCACCTTTTCTTTGGTTCGTTGTGAAAATTCTATATTTCGTTGTATCGAATTAGATACAGAAAAAAATACAACACAAAATAGGACATAAATAAATTAACACGATAATCACACACAATGGAAAAAATTGTAATGGAAAAAAATTATGAGTGAAGTGAATATAACCGATGTTTGAAATAAACTAAAAAATATGTGAATATTATTTTAACACAAAATTGTTATCAACTAAAAAAAGAAATTAAACTAACAAAAACACCTAACAACATTTTGGTGGAAAAAAATATAATACTCGAAGGTAATACTCGAAAATATGCCCACAAATTAGAAATGTGGTTTGGACAATCAATCAAAAAAAATATTTTTTTAAATATTGACAACAAAAAATTAATCTGAGTAAACAAATAAAAAGAATGAGTATTAAAGATAAGTGACAAGTGCAGTGCCCAAAAAAAAAAAAAAAAACAAATTATTGAATTTCGAAGTTTACAATGTTTGCAAACGCATAGAAAAAACAAGTACATACAGCAGTAAGTTCGGCCGGGCCGAATCTTAAATACCCACCACCATGAACCAAATATTAGGGGTTCCTTTGAAATTTCAGGAGGGCTTGAGGACTTGAGGACACTTCCCGAAGATAAATTTAAAGATTTCACCTATGAGGACTATATCAGATTCTGGATTTATAAGAACCATTTTTGTTTGAGTTTTAGAGGAATCATTAACATCTCTTGTAAGTGTGCAAGAAAATTAACGTTTTTATACCCTCCACCATAGGATGGGGGTATATTAACTTTGTCATTCCGTTTGTAACACATCGAAATATTGCTCTAAGACCCCATAAAGTATATATATTCTGGGTCGTGGTGAAATTCTGAGTCGATCTAAGCATGTCCGTCCGTCTGTCCGTCCGTCCGTCTGTGGAAATCACGCTAACTTCCGAACGAAACAAGCTATCGACTTGAAACTTGGCACAAGTAGTTGTTATTCATGTAGGTATTGAAAATGGGCCATATCGGACCACGTTTACGTATAGCCCCCATATAAACCGATCCCCAAATTTGGCTTGGGGAGCCTCCCGGAGCAGCAAAATTCATCCGATCCGGTTGAAATTTGGTACGTGGTCTTAGTATACGGTCTCTAACAACCATGCAAAAATTGGTCCATATCGGTCCATAATTATATATAGCCCCCATATAAACCGATACCCAGATTTGACCTCCGGAGCCTCTTGGAGGGGCAAACATCATCCGATCCGATTGATATTTGGTACCTGATGTTAGTATATGGTCTCTAACAACCATGCAAAAATTGGTCCATATCGGTCCATAATTATATATAGCCCCCATATAAACCGATCCCCAGATTTGACCTCCGGAGACTTTTGGAGGGGCAAAATTCATCCGATCCGGTTGAAATTTGGTACCTGAAGTTAGTATATGGCCTCTAACAACCATGCAAAAATTGGTCCATATCGGTCCATAATTATATATAGCTCCCATATAAACCGATCCCCAGATTTGACCACCGGAGCCTCTTGGAGGAGCAAAATTCATCCGATCCGGTTGAAATTTAGTACGTGGTCTTAGAATACGGTTTTTAACAACCATGCAAAAATTGGTCCATATCGGTCCATAATTATATATAGCCCCCATATAAACCGATCCCCAGATTTGAACTCCGGAGCCTCTTGGAAGAGCAAAATTCATCCGATCCAGTTGAAATTTGGTACATGGTGTTAATATATGGTCTCTAACAACCATGCAAAAATTGGTCCATATCGGTCCATAATTATATATAGTTCCCATATAAACCGTCCCCAGATTTGACGTCCGGAACCTCTTGGAGGAACAAAAGTCATCCGATACGGTTGAAATTTGGTACATTTTGTCAATATATGGCCTCTAACAGCCATGTAAAAATTGGTCCATATCGGTCTTTAGTTATATATAGCCGATGACTTATTACACAACTTTATTTCCATAGAAAATTTTGTCAAATTTTATTACTATAGAAAGTTTTGTCAAAATTTCATTTCTATAGAAAGTTTTGTCAAAAGTTTATTTCTATACAAATGTTTGTCAAAATTTTATTTCCATAGAAAATTTTGTCAAAATTTTATTTCTATAGAAAATTTTGTAATCTACCTAAACTTTATTTCCATAGAAAATTTTGTCAAATTTTATTACTATAGAAAGTTTTGTTAAAATTTCATTTCTATAGAAAGTTTTGTCAAAAGTTTATTTCTATAGAAATGTTTGTCAAAATTTTATTTCTATAGAAAATTTTGTAAAAAAATTATTTCTGTAGAAAATTTTGTCAACATTTTATTTCTATACAAAATTTTGTCAAAATTTTATTTCTATACAATATTTTGTCAACATTTTATTTCTATAGAAATTTTTGTCAAAATTGTATTGCTATAGAAAATTTTGTCAACATTTTACTTCCATAGAAAATTTTGTCAACATTTTATTTCTATAGAAAATTTTGTCAAATTTTTATTTCTATAGAAAATTTTGTCAAAATTTTATTTCTATAGAAAATTTTGTCAAGGTTTCATTTCTATAGAAAATTTTGTCAAAATTTTATTTCTATAGAAAATTTTGTCAAACTAGATTATATACGTATTTAATCGGCCTTTTTTTGTTTAATAAAGGGTGATTTGTTAAGAGCTTGATAACTTTTTTTTAAAAAAAAAACGCATAAAATTTGCAAAATCTCATCGGTTCTTTATTTGAAACGTTAGATTGGTCCATGACATTTACTTTTTGAAGATAATTTCATTTAAATGTTGACCGCGGCTGCGTCTTAGGTGGTCCATTCGGAAAGTCCAATTTTGGGCAACTTTTTCGAGCATTTCGGCCGGAATAGCCCGAATTTCTTCGGAAATGTTGTCTTCCAAAGCTGGAATAGTTGCTGGCTTATTTCTGTAGACTTTAGACTTGACGTAGCCCCACAAAAAATAGTCTAAAGGCGTCAAATCGCATGATCTTGGTGACCAACTTACCGGTCCATTTCTTGAGATGAATTGTTCTCCAAAGTTTTCCCTCAAAATGGCCATAGAATCGCGAGCTGTGTGGCATGTAGCGCCATCTTGTTGAAACCACATGTCAACCAAGTTCAGTTCTTCCATTTTTGGCAACAAAAAGTTTGTTAGCATCGAACGATAGCGATCGCCATTCACCGTAACGTTGCGTCCAACAGCATCTTTGAAAAAATACGGTCCAATGATTCCACCAGCGTACAAACCACACCAAACAGTGCATTTTTCGGGATGCATGGGCAGTTCTTGAACGGCTTCTGGTTGCTCTTCACTCCAAATGCGGCAATTTTGCTTATTTACGTAGCCATTCAACCAGAAATGAGCCTCATCGCTGAACAAAATTTGTCGATAAAAAAGCGGATTTTCTGCCAACTTTTCTAGGGCCCATTCACTGAAAATTCGACGTTGTGGCAGATCGTAAGTCTATTCATGATGAAATGTCAAAGCATACTGAGCATCTTTCTCTTTGACACCATGTCTGAAATCCCACGTGATCTGTCAAATACTAATGCATGAAAATCCTAACCTCAAAAGAATCACCCTTTATATACCCCGTATGGGCTAACTTACAATTTTGAAGACAGTGTTAAAAAGTTTTACGATACCTTGCCATCGGCAAGTGTTTTCGCAACCCAAGTAATTCGATTGTGGATGACAGCCTTTAGTAGAAGTTCCTACGCAATCCATGGTGGAGGGTACATAAGATTCGGCCTGGCCGAACTTACGGCCGTATATACTTGTTTTTTTTTTTTGAAATCTTAAATCTGTAGAAGTAAAATCTGGAAATTTTACATTGAGTTTCAAGCAATTTTCATGATCAGTGCGCTTTCTACACCCTCAAGAAGTGAAGTCGGTCTATATGGAGGCATTACCAAATGGACCGATAAAAACTTAATCCGATACACGTTTTTGTGAGCCTAAAATACCAGAATATTTACAATTTAAGGCAAATCGGATAAAAACTACGGTTTCTAGAAACCCAAGGAGTTAAATCGGGAGATAGTTCTTATGGGGGTTATACTAAAATATGGACCGATACTCACCGTTTTCGGCATACCTCTTTATGACCTGAAAATACCTCTAGATTTCCAATTTCAGGCAAATAGGATAAAAACTTCGGATTCTAGAAGCCCAAGAAGTAAAATCGGGAAATCGGTCTATATGGAGGCTATACGAAAATATGGACCGATACTCACCATTTTCGGCACACCTCTTTATGGTCCTAAAATACCTCTAGATTTCCAATTTCAGACAAATTGGATAAAAACTACGGTTTCTATAAACCCAAGACCCCAAATCGGGAGGTCGTTTTATATGGGGACCATACCAAAACATGGACCAATATAGCCCATCTTCGAACTTGACCTGCCTGCAGACAAAAGACGAGTTTGTGCAAAATTTCAGCACGATTGCTTCATTATTGAAGACTGTAGCGTGATTACAACAGACAGACAGACAGGCAGACGGACATCGTTATATCGTCTTAGAATTTCTCCCTGATCAAGAATATATATACTTTATATAGTCGGAAATCGATATTTCGATGTGTTACAAACGGAATGACAAACTTATTATACCCTCGTCACCATTCTATGGTGGTGGGTATAACAAATCGAGTGTTTTATAGAAAACCCATCTCGTGCGAAAATTTAATTAAATTGTCCATCACTGTTTGAGATTTCCACAAGGCATTGGTAAAATAGGGAGAATGTAGTTTGCAATATAATTTGATTTAAAAGAGTGGAAAAAATCATGGCGTTAAATTGTGACCACACCGAAAAAAAGTAGACTGTTTTATAGGAAAAATGAACTATCTCGTGAGAAAAATGAACTTAATTGTACTTCACATTTTGAGATTTCCATAAATCCTTTTTAAAACCAAGAAAATTTAATGCCCTGTTGTACTCTTTAACTGCAGTTCACGAAATTACATGCTCTCATAGAAGAAAACATGTACTAAAAGTAAAGAAGAAAATCATTGGCGCCAAATCATGACAATTTTAATAATACTACCCACCAAAAATTTTTTCTCATTCAATCACGAAATTAATTGATCCAATTAATTTTTTAATTGAAATATCTTTAATCACGAAAATGATAGTATCAATCACAGTTTTAATTGGAAAAAAAATAAAAAAAATATTTGATTAAAAATTTATTGATTTAATTTGAAAATTTCAATTAATTTTTTAATTGATTCAATTAAAAATTTAATTGATGTTGAATGCAAAACTAAATTAATTTCTTGACAATTTTCAATTATTTTCTTATATGACTTTGTGTTTTTAGTTTGATTAAAAAATTTTTTGTTTGAAATAAATTTTTATTTAAAAATTTAAAAAAAAATCCCTTTTTTCAGTGACTTAGTTTTCCGAACTTGGTTGTATCAATTATTTTTATACCCTGCGCCACACTGTGGAACAGGGTATTATAAATTAGTGCATATGTTTGCAACACCCAGAAGGAGACGAGATAGACACATGGTGTCTTTGGCAAAAATGCTCAGGGTGGGCTCCTGAGTTGATATAGCCATGTCCGTCTGTCCGTGAACACATTTTTGTAATCAAAGTCTAGGTCGCAGTTTTAGTCCAACCATGAATATGTGTTTTGGCTCAGAATAGAGCCCTATTGATTTAGATCCAGATTTAGATATAGCTCCCATACATATATTTCGCCCGATATGGACTTATATGGCCCCAGAAGCCAGAGTTTTACCCTATGGGTAAAACCGTGGTGCAATGGTTAGCATGCCCGCCTTGCATACACAATGTCGTGGGTTCGAATCCTGCTTCGACCGAACACCAAAAAAAGTTTTTCAGCGGTGGATTATCCCACCTCAGTAATGCTGATGACATTTCTGAGGGTTTCAAAACTTCTCTAAGTGGTTTCACTGCAATGTGGAACGCCGTTCGGGCTCGGCTATAAAAAGGAAGTCCCTTGTCATTGAACTTAACATGGAATCGGTCAGCACTCAGTGATAAGAGAGAAGATCACCAATGTGGTATCACAATGGACTGAATAGTCTAAGTGAGCCTGATACACCGGGCTGCCACCTAACCTAACCTACCCTAATTTGCTTAAAATTTTGCACAAGAAGAACAATTAGTACTATAGTCAAGTGTGCCAAATTTTATTGAAATCGGTTCAAATTTAGATATATCTCCCATATATAGCTTTCGCCCGATTTACACTCATATGACCACAGAGGCTAATTTTTAACTACGATTTAGTTGAAATTTTGCACAGGGAGTAGAATTAGCATTGTAGCTATGCGTGCCAAATTTGGTTGAAATCGGCTCAGATTTAGATATATCTCCCATATATAGCTTTTTCCGTCCGCTTGTTGAAATCACGCTAACTTCCGAGCGAAACAAGCTTTCGACTTGAAACTTGGCATAAGTATTGATGTAGGTCGGATGGTATTGCAAATGGACCTTTTCGGACAACTTTTACGTATAGTCCCTATATAAACGGACCCCCAGATTTGGCTTGCGGAGCCTCTAAGAGAAGCATATTTCATCCGATCTTGCTGAAATTTGGTACATGGTGTTGGTATATGGTATCTAACAAACAGGCAAAAATTGGTACACATCGGTACATAGTTATATATAGTCCCATATAACCCGATCCCCAGATTTGAACTCCGGAGACTCTAAGCGAAGCAAATTTCATGCGATCCGGTTGAAATTTGGTACGTGGTGTTAGTATATGGTCTCTAACAAGAAGGAAAATTGGGACACATCGGTTCATAATTATATATAGTCCCATATAAACCAATCTCCAGATTTGAACTCCGGAGACTCTAAGAGAAGCAAATTTCACCCGATCCAGCTGAAATTTGGTACGTGGTGTTAGTATATGGTCTCTTACAACCATGCAAAAATTTTCCATATCGGTTCATAATTATATATAGCCCCCATATAAACCGATCCCCAGATTTGGCTTGCGGAGCTTCAAAGAGAAGCAAATTTCATCCGATCCGGCTGAAATTTCGTACATAATGTTGGTATATGGTCTCTAACAACCGTGAAAAAATTGGTCCACATCGGTCCATAATTATATATAGCCCCCATATAAACCGATTCCCAGATTTGGCTTGCGAAACCTCAAAGAGAAGCAAATTTCATCCGATTCGTTTGAAATTTGGTACGTGGTGTTAGTATATGGTCTATAACAACCATGCCAGAATTGGTCCACATCGGTCCATGATTATATATAGCCACCATGTAAAAGTATTCCCAGATTTGGCTTGCGAAGCCTAAAAGAGAAGCAAATTTCATCCGATCCGGTTGAAATTTGGTACATTTCGCTAGTATATGGCCGATAACAACCATGCCAAAATTCATCCGTATCGATCTGTATTATATATAGCCCCCAAATAAACCGATCCCCAATCACAGAAAAATCACTATTGTCACTCGAGACAAAAATAATCTTCCAAAATTTTATTGCCAAAGAAAATTTTGTCAAAATATTATTTCTATACAAAATTTTTTCAACATTTTTATTTCTATAAAAAATTTTGTCAAATTTATTTTTATAGAAAATTTTGTCAAAATTTTATTTCTGTAGAAAATGTTGTCAAAATGTTAATTCTATAGAAAATTTATGAAGCATTTCATAGTTGGTGAGGAATATTTTGCAAAATCTTCCAAAACATCAAGAATTCTATCAATCAGTAAAAAATCTGTCATTTTTGGTAAACTCGTGTTCATAATTCTATACAGCACCCATATAAAGCGACCCTCATATTTCAATTCTGGCTCTATAATTACTGCACAAAAATTCATATCGGTTCGTAATTATTTCTTCCCTATATAAAACATATGGGTGCTTTAGGGACAGCGTGTGGGCATGGGAAATACCAACCACGCAGATTTAAATTCCCAGCAAAACAATTTTCAAGTTCTTCCTAAGTTATTACTTTTAAAGGATATTCACATGCTTATCTACACACAAAAAAATTTTTTTCTGATTCAATCATGAAATTAATTGATCCAATTAATTTTTAATTGAAATGTCTTCAATCACAGAAATGATAGTATCAATTAAAAAATTTTTGAAGGTCAATTAAAAAGTTAATTGATCCAATTAAAAAATTAATTGATACTATTATTTTTGTGATTGATTTTTGTTTCAATTAAAAAATTTGTTGAATCAATTAAATTTTTAATTGAATATTTTTTAAAACTCAATTAAAATTTTAATTGGAAAAATTTTCATGAAATTTTTTTGTGTGTAGAGATAGACATAATTTTCACTTCACACGAAGTTCTTTTGAGGTGATATATAAAAAAATCCTTTGGTTTACGCATTTTAACCAATAAATTACATTTTACCAATAAATTCAAACACAACTGGACAAAAACAAATAATACAAAATTCTCAAAAATATTTGAAAAGCGTACCGATTCATTTCTGGACGAACTTTGAATTTGCGATAAAATATTGGCTAGTATTATTCAAAAAATTTTAACGTAGAGATAAAAGTCGAAAAAGTTAAAAAAGAGAATATTTTTGTAAGTTGTTCCCTATTTTTTTTTTTCTTTGAATGAAATCCGAAACACTAGAATTGCCTCTCATCTGAAGAACTAATGCGAAATCACTATAAAGGATGCCTAAAAAGATAACTTCCTCCCTATGGTTAAGTAAGGTCAGGTTAGGTTAGGTTAGGTTAGGTGGCAGCCCGATGTATCAGGCTCACTTAGACTATTCAGTTCATTGTGATACCACATTGGTGAACTTATCTCCTATCACTGAGTCATGCCCGATTCCATGTTAAGTTCAATGACCAGAGACCTCCTTTTTATAGCCGAGTCCGAACGGCGTTCCACATTGCAGTGAAACACTTAGAGAAATGTCACCAGCATTACTGAGGTGGGATAATCCACCTCTGAAAAACTTTTTGGTGTTCGGTCGAAGCAGGAATCGAACCCACGACCTTGTGTATGCAAGGCGGGCATGCTAACCATTGCACCACGGTGGCTCCTCCCTATGACAAGCCCATGTAAAATTCATTGCTTTTGTGTCAATTTTGTACCACATCTCCCAATTTTGTCGAACATCTTTGAGAGGACATTTTTTTTAAGTGTTTTTAAAGTTGTGCCTTTGGAACAACTTCCAAATTTGTTTGCTGGGAAATGATAAACGATGTTTGATTGTATAAGATTGAGTAGGAAAGAATTATTTTTCTTTCGCCCGTAATTGCGAAATTAATAGAGCGCTTCTTTAGCGTCATTAGCACGTGGCGGTTTTTGGACTTTTGGAATTTATCAGGCGAAATAGACTATTAAAAAATTTAACAATCAATGTTTAATAAATAATCGCAATAGGTGTGTTCCATTGTGTTCATAAAGAAATGCTAATGTTATCGTAATAGAAAGTCCATTGAAGCTACGATAAATGTTTCATAAATCCATAAAAAAAATCAAATCAGTACAAATTTTTCCACGAGATATTCATAACAACAAAAAAATCATAAACATTTCAAATTATTAAGATAAGATTTAAAACAAAGAGACCTTTATCATTTTCTAATCATTGTCGTTTTTTTGTCTTTATTAGCATAATTGTAAGGACTAAAAGCTTGACAACATGAATCACCAGAACGATGAGATGACAAAAAGAAATGGATCTGTGGATATGGAAAGATCTCATACAGAAGACATCAAAACGGATGATGATCCTTTTCAAGCCCTCATGGAGAAGGCAGGCAATCATGGTCGTTTTCAATTAATCTACAATATTATCTTTGTCATGGGTTTGGCTATGGCTGGAGCCATGTGTTATATGAATATTATCCTGGCATTAAATATACCGGACCATTGGTGTACAGTGCCGGGTAGAGAGAAAACTAATTTCACTTTAGATGAATGGCGCAAATTGACTTTACCCACGTAAGTGAGTTTTTTTTGTTGTTTTGTTTCTTTTGGTATCTTCATTGTCTTTCATATGCAGCGTTGCCACAATGAATTTTTATTTCGAACCAAGATTTTTCCACAATTTGACCAAAATTCCTACCAGGGCACAGTTTTTCCAAATTAAAGTAATATCATTTAAAAGTTAAAATACTTCTAAAATTTTACTTCGATATACAATTTTGTCAAATTTTTATTTCTATTCAAAATTTCTATTTCTATTTATTTGAATAGAAAATTTTGTCAAAATTTTATTTGTATAGAAAATTTTTTCAAAATTTTATTTGTATAGAAAATTTTATTAAAAATTTATTTCTGTAGAAAATTTTAGTCCATAATTTTAGAAAATTTTATTGAAAATTTATTTCTGTAGAAAATTTTAGTCCAAAATTTTGTTTCTATAGAAAATTTTAGTCAACTTGTATTTCTATAGAAAATGTTGTCACAATTTTATTTCAATAGAAAATTTTGTCGAAATTTTATTTCTATAGTACTATAGAAAGTTTTAGTCAAAAATTTTATTCTTATAGAAAACTTTGTCAGCATTTTCTTTCTATAGAAAATTTTGCCAAAATTTTATTTCTATAGAAAATTTTATCAAAATTTTATTTCTATAGAAAATTTTATCAAAATTTTATTTCTGTAGAAAATTTTGTAAAAACTTTATTTCTATAGAAAATTTTTTAAAAATTTTATTTCTACAGAAAATTTTGTCAAAATTTTATTTCTATAGAAAATTTTGGTCAACAATTTTATTTTTATAAAAATTTCTGTCACAATTTTATTTCAATAGAAAATATTGCCAAAATTTTATTTGAACAGAAAATTTTGTCAAAATTTTATTTCAACAGAAAATTTTATCAAAATTTTATTTCTACAAAAAGTTGTGTGAACATTTCTATATTCATCTATATTGAAGGGTGGTTAAAATTTCAAGAGCCGATGTTGATTTTGAATAAAACACAAACTATTTAGGAAATTATTGTAATTTTATTTTATTATGATATATTGGTATTACTGAATTATGTATGGAACAAAATATCGGCCAAATGGGTGCCGCGACCTCGGTGGCACACCTTCATCCGATGGTCCAAATTTTCGATGACGCTAAGGCATAATGGAGGTTCTATGCCGTTAATGTACCGAATTATTTCATCCTTTAGCTCTTGAATTGCTGCTGGCTTATCGACGTATACATTTTCTTTTAAATAACCCCAAAGAAAAAAGTCCAACGGTGTCAAATCACATGATCTTGGCGGCCAATTGGCATCGCCATTACGTGAGATAACACGGCCATTGAATTTGTTTCGCAAAAGAGCCATTGTTTCGTTAGCTGTGTGGCAAGTGGCACCGTCCTGCTGAAACCACATATCGTCCACATCCATATCTTCCAATTCGGGCCATAAAAAGTTCGTTATCATCTCACGATAGCGAACACCATTCACAGTAACTGCCTGACCGCAGTTCACCACTGTGGTATCACAATGGACTAAATAGTCTAAGTGAGCCTGATACATCGGGCTGCCACATAACCTAACCTAACCTAACCTAACTGCCTGACCGGCCTCATTTTGGAAAAAATACGGCCCGATGATGCCGCCAGCCCATAAACCGCACCAAACAGTCACTCTTTGTGGGTGCATTGGTTTTTCGACAATCACTCTTGGATTCTCATTCGCCTAAATGCGGCAATTCTGTTTATTGACCAATCCACTGAGGTGAAAATGTGCCTCATCACTGAAGATGATTTTCTTCGAAAATTGATCACCCATTGTTGCCATTTCTTAGAACAATTTAACACGTTGTTGGATTGTGTATCTCTCCATGGTTCAAATTGAATAAGTCTGAAATAGAGAAATGTCAAATAAAATTCGAAAACAACTTGGCGTTTAGGCGTGGTTCACATTCAACACCGGCCCTTACAATTTAACCACCCTTCACTATAGAAAGTTTTAGTCAAAAATTTTGATTCTATAGAAAATTTTGTCACAATTTTATTTCTATAGAAAATTTTGTCAACATTTTATTTCAATAGAAAATTTTGTCAAAATTTTGTTTCTTTAGAAAATTTTGTCAAAATTTTATTTTTATAGAAAATTTTGTCAAAATTATATTTCTATAGAAAATTTTGTCAACATTTTATTTCAATAGAAAATTTTGTCAAAATTTTGTTTCTTTAGAAAATTTTGTCAAAATTTTATTTTTATAGAAAATTTTGTCAAAATTATATTTCTATATAAAATTTTGTCAAAATTTTATTTCTATAGAAAATTTTATCAAAAATTTATTTCTACAGAAATTTTGTAAAAATTTTATTTCTGTAGAAAATTTTTTTCAAAATTTTATTTCTGAAGAAAGATTTGTCCAAATTTTATTTCTGTAGAAAGTTTTGAACAAATTTTATTTCTATTATTTATTTATATTTATTTTATTTCTATTACAAATTTTAATTTGTATGAAAAATTTTGTCAAAATTGTATTTCTTTTGAAAATTTAGCAAAATTTTATTTCTGTAGAAAATTTGTCAAACTTTTATTACTATAGAAAGTTATCGCAAGTTCCTCAGAAATAAAATTTTGTCAAAATTTTATTTCTGTAGAAAACTTTGTTAAACTTTTGGTTCATTAGAAAATCCTGCCCAAATTTTTAGTTCTATAGAAAATTTTGTCAAAATTTAATTTCTATAGAAAATTTTGTCAAAATTGTATTTCTTTAGGAAATTTTGCCAAAACTTCATTTCTATTGAAAATTTAGCCACAATTTTATTTCCACTGAACATTTTTATTTCTATAGAAAATTTTTCAATTTTTTATTTCTATAGAAAGGTATCATATAATTTTATTTCTATGGAAAGTTTTGTCAATATTTTATTTCTATAGAATTTTTTTTTCAAAATTTAATTTCTATAGGAAAATTTGTCAAAATTTTATTTTTACAAAAAATTGTGTCAACATTTTATTTCTAAAGAAAGTTTTAGTCAAAAAATTTATTTCTATAGAAACTTCTGCCAAAATTGTATTTCTATAGAAATTTTTGCCAAAATTTTAAACCTATAGAAAATTTTTTCAAAATTTTTTTGTATATAAAAAATTTTCTCAAAATTGTATTTCTATAGACAATTTTGTCAAAACTTTATTTCTATAGAATATTGAGCAACATTTTATTTCTATAGAAAATTTGTCAAACTTTTATTTCCATTGAAAATTTAGCCAAAATATTATTTCCATAGAAACATTTTATTTCTATAGGAAATTTTTGCAAAATTTTATTTCTACAAAACATTGTGTCAACATGTTATTTCATAGAAAGTTTTAGTCAAAAATGTTATTTCTATAGAAAATTTTTGCCAAAATTTGAGACCTATAGAAAATTTGACAAACATTTTATTTCTATTTAAAATTCTGCCAAAATTATATTTATATAGAATTTTTTCTCAAAATTGTATTTCAATAGAAAAACCTTTTATTTCTATAGAAAATTTTTTCAAAATTTTATTTCTATAGAAAATTTTAGTCAAAAATTTTATTTCTATAGAAACCTATGTCACAATTTTATTTCAATAGAAACTTTTGTCAAAACTTTATATCTGCAAAAAGTTGTGTCAACATTTTATTTCTATAGAAAATTTTGTCACAATTTTATTTCTATAGAAAATTTTGCCAAAATTTTATTTCTATAGAAATTTTTTCCAAAATTTTATTTAAATAGAAAATGTTCTCATAATTTTATTTCTATAGAAAATTTTGTCAAAATTTTATTTCTATAGAAAATTTTGCCAAAATTTTATTTTTATAGAAAATTTTTCCAATATTTAAGTCCCATAGAAAATTTTTCCAAAATTTTATTTAAATAGAAAATGTTCTCAAAATTTTATTTCTATAGAAAATTTTGTCAAAATTTTATTTCTATAGAAAATTTTGTCAAAATTTTATTTCTATTGAAAATTTGTCAATTTGTTATTTCTATATAATTTTTGCATAATTTTGTTTCTATAGAAAATTTTGTCAAAATTTTATTTCAATAGAAACTTTTGTCAAAATTTTATTTCTATAGAAAATTTTGAAAAAAATACTGATTTGACAAAAATGGACCAAAATCAACCAAATTCAATTTGGGCCTACCATCGGACCAAATTTAAAAATTAATAATATTATGAACCTATTTTGGTCCGATCGGACCAAAATGGCAACCCTGTTCATATGCAGACTTATAAAGGTGTATGTGCTATCCCCCACTCATATGAGATAGAGAGAGAGTTCAAGTATGTGTCTATGTGTTTCTGTGTGGTGGAATTGCAATATGCATGATAAATATTTGATAAGTAATTTTTGACAATTTTGTGACAGTTTGTGCCAATGCTGTATTTGGAAAGGTCCTCAATATACACTCGCATACTCACTCTTTCCTTTTCGCTCTCTCTCTATCACAATTTTCAATGGCTATGCTGCATTGATACCAAAGGATTACTATGACAAAGTGGGAGCGTGCGTCTATATATATATATATATATTTCTTTCGCAGACATGTAGACTACAACTGTAATAAATTGTCAAGAATTGCGTTTAAAATTTCATTTTTCAAATTTGCATTTCATATAAATGTCATCAATGAACATGCAAACTTTTCTCACTCGCAATGAAATTGACACAAACACACACATACCCACCCACACGCATGCATTGTTATAGACCACATACATCTATACATTGATGATATCGGCTATTGGAAAACTATTGGACTATTGTACTCTCACAAAAACTTGCCAATGCCAAAATCTAGGACAATATCCAACGATTTCCAATTGTTTCTAACCAAAAAATCGGTTAGTCCATTTTTTAATCCATAGTGAATGTATGTTCCTTCACCTACTTTTCTCTCCTCTGTAAAACTTGGCGTTTTTAAAAGTGTCCTTGCGTCCTTTGGAACTTTCATGTTACATTTTAGTAATAATAATAATAGAGCATTAATTGCAACAAAGCTCACTTTAAATTCAATTGCCCACTTAGCTAGTCCATCACATATATTAAATTCACTTTTTTCACTTTCACTTTCACTTTCACTTTCACTGTCACTGTCACTGTCACTGTCAAAACTGTCGCTATCAACACTTTTTTTATTCTCATGTTCACAAATCTCTTCAGATTCTTGAATGTTCTCTTCAATAATCACTGTCTTTTTTTCAGATTTATTTTTTTTTGGTGAAATTAAATTATTTGCCTCTTTTTTTTGCCAATCTTTTTATTTGGGCTCTTTCCATTCTGGCATTTTTAGTTTTAGACGACATTGTGTTTTTTTAGTTTAATTTGTTAAAGATTTATTACCTTTCAGTGACTATTTCGGAGTGAACAGAAGTTTAAGTATTTTTTTTTAATTTTCTGACAATATTATAGAGATTGCCCCGTTAAAATTCTGATTTAAATAAAAAAAAAAAACACTTGCAATAACTCAGTTACATCAGTTTTTGATCACCAAAAGTACTCGAAGATGACTCCTTTAGACAATTTTAAACCGAACACAATTTATTTCCATTAGCGCGAGTCATTTTCGTGTCAGTTTCTGGTCCCGTAACTGTTTAAGCAGTTTTTGATCACCAAAAGTACTCGAAGATGACTCCGCTAGACGATTTTTGTCAGATTTTTGTTATTTTTTGTTAAATTCTATACCGAACTCATTTTACGCCCATTAGCGCGAGTCATTTTCGTATCGTATTATAATCACGTAACTGACATAGCAGATTTTGGTCTCCTAAAGTACTCGAATATGACTCATTTAGATGATTTTTGTCAAAACAATCACCCAAATGCTAGCTGGGTAGAGCTATTACCGTACACACACACACACTGACACACATATTCACACATACATATTTATATTTTTTTGTTTTATTTTCTGATGTAGGCAACATGACAATCGTGGCGCAGAGAAGTATAGCAGCTGCCAAATGTTTGATGTGAATTTTACCGAAATTGATGACTGGCAGAAATGGAATTCATCGTCAGCAAATGTAACAGGTTAGTATTGTGAGATGTGACACATACACTATGATTCGTTGTATTGGACACATAGACATGGGCAAATTGGTAGAAGGAAAAATAGTATACAGTACATCCAAAGAAAGAAAATGTACACTGAAGAAAAATCTTGCCCAGTTCCAAGGACTTTGTCATTATACCCTGCGCCACACTGTGGAACAGGGTATTATAAGTTAGTGCATATGTTTGTAACACCCAGAAGGAGACGAGATAGACACATGGCGTCTTTGGCAATAATGCTCAGGGTGGGTCCCTGAGTCGATATAACCATGTCCGTCTGTCAGTCTGTTCGTCCGTCCGTCCGTCCGTCTGTCTGTCTGTGAACACATTTTTGTGATTAAAGTCTAGGTCGCAATTTAAGTCCAATCGCCTTCAAATTTGGCACATGTTCCTAATTTGGGTCAGAATAGAACCCTATTGATTTTGGAAGAAATCGGTTCAGATTTAGATATAGCTCCTATATATCTTTCGCCCGATATGCACTAATATGAACCCAACAGCCAGAGTTTTATACCGATTTGCTTGAAGTTTTGTACAAACATAACACTTAGTCGTATAGTCAAGTGTGAAAAATTTGATTGAAATCGGTTCAGATTTAGATATAGCTCCCATATATATCTTTCGCCCGATATGGACTAATATGGTCCTAAAAGTCAGAGTTTTGGCCCAATTTGGTTGAAAATTTGAACAAGAAGTAGATTTAGCATTGTAGCTATGCGTGCCAAATTTGGTTGAAATCGATTCAGATTTAGATATAGCTCCCATATATATCTTTCGCCCGACATGCACTTATAAGGACCCAGAAGCCAGAGTTTTATCCCGATTAGCTTGAAATTTTGCACAATGAGTACAATTGGTAGTATAGTTATGTGTGCCAAATTTGATTGAAATCGGTTCAGATTTAGATATAGCTTCCATATATATTTTTCGCCCGATATGAACTTATATGGCCCCAGAAGCCAGAGTTTTGGCCCAATTTGCTTGAAATTTTGCACTAGGAGTACAATTAGTAATATAGTCATGTGTGCCAAATTTGATTGAAATCAGTTCAGATTTAGATATAGCTCCCATGTATATGTTTTTCTTATTTCGACAAAAATGATCAAAATACCAACATTTTCCTTGTTAAATCGCCACTGCTTAGTCGAAAAGTTGTAAAAATGACTCTAATTTTCCTAAACTTCTAATACATATATATCGAGCGATAAATCATAAATAAACTTTTGCGAAGTTTCCTTAAAATTGCTCCAGATTTAAATGTTTCCCATATTTATACCCTTCACCATAATTCTTTCTTCCCAAACGAAATTTTAGACAAACAAAGTTCGTTTCTCATTTGCTTTTCGCTGAAAGGAAGTGTATTTGGAAGAAAAGTATATACTTTTTGTGATAAACGTTTATTCTTTTCCTGGATGTGAAAGCAATTTCATAAAGACTAACTCAAAAAAAAAAAAAAAAAAAATTCTGGCTAATTGCATTTTCCCTCACATCTTTCCCACTTCCACGAAGTTTTTTAGTTCTTAGCACCTTTTTCTGTAACACAAACAATGTAGAAGAAACTATACGATTTTATAAATTTTTATTTTTTTTTTACCTTTCGCCTGGACGGAGAATCGAACCGCGGACCATGCAATTTGTAAGCCAACACACTATCCACTGAGCCATGTAGCCGTTATTGTCATCAATAGACAATTACCCATATAACTAAGTTATATTTATATAGCATAGCTTGCGGCGCCCACGAGCCGATTAAACAAAGTTTATTTAACAGAAAAATACATTTAGTTGGGCACCGTGGAGCAGTGGTTGCTACGTCTGACTTGCATGCCAATGGTCGTGGGTTCGATCCCTGCTTCGACCAAAGTTTTTTTTTTTTTTACATATATTCCAGATATGATCGGAAGATTCCGAAAAAATTTTCAACATTACATTCTACTATATTAAATTTTTACTGTGAACTGTAAAATGTGTCTTATTAAAGACCTAAATTTAGAAAAGAACAGTATTTGATATAAACGAAATGGACTGTGTTGTTGGTTCAAAAATAACCTTTTTTACTGAAAAAATAAAAATTTTGTAACAAACGAATTTTTTTGGTGATAAAAGTGTATACTTTTCGAAGCAATTCAAAAAACTCTAACAAACGAAAAACGTTTTCGGTACACGTTTTCCAAACGTTTTTTTTCTTTGCGTGTGTCTGTCTGTTCATGTATTTTTGTGCGCAAAGTACAGGTCGCAGTTTAAGTCCGATCGTCCTCAAAATTTGGCATAGGGTCGTTTTTAGGGATACAAGACAATCGCTATTGATTTTAGAAAAAATCGATTCAGATTTAGATATAGCTGCCATATATATTTATCCCCGATCTGGTCTTCATTGGCGTGTTTATCAACCGATGTTCTTCAGATTCAGTATATCCGAATTTTTTATGAGTCTCGAAAAACTTGCAAAATATCAGCTAAATCGGTTCAGATTTAGATATAGCTCCCATATATAGCTTTCGTCCGATTTACACTCATTTGCCCACAGAGGCCAATTTTTAACTCCGATTTAGTAGAAATTTTGCACAGGGAGTAGAATTAGCATTGTAACTATGCGTGCCAAATTTGGGTGAAATCGGTTCAAATTTGGATATATCTCCCATATATAGCTTTCGCCCGATTTACACTCATATGAACACAGAGGCCAATTTTTTGCTCCGATTTAGTTGAAATTTTGCACAGGGAGTAGAATTAGCATTGTAGCTATGCGTGCCAAATTTGGTTGAAATCGGTTCAGATTTAGATATAGCTCCCATATATACGTTTTTCTGATTTCGACAAAAATGGTCAAAATACCAACATTTTCCTTGTAAAATCGCCACTGCTTAGTCGAAAATGACTCTAATTTTCCTAAACTTCTAATACATATATATCGAGCGATAAATCATAAATAAACTTTTGCGAAGTTTCCTTAAAATTGCTTCAGATTTAAATGTTTCACATATTTTTCTACTAATATTGTGTTCCACCCTAGAGCATTAGCCGACTTAAATTTTGAGTCTATAGATTTGTAGAAGTCTATCAAATTCTGTCCAGATCGAGTGATATTTAAATGTATGTATTTGGGACAAACCTTTGTATATAGCCCCCAACACATTTGACGAATGTGATATGGTATCGAAAATTTAGATCTACAAAGTGGTGCAGGGTACAATATAGTCGGCCTCGCCCGACTTTAGACTTTCCTTACTTGTTTTTTACTAACATTGTGTTCCACCCAAGGACATTATCCGACTAAAATTTTTTGTCTATAGATTTTGTAGAAGTCTAAAAAATTTTGCCCAGATCGAGTCAAATTTAAACGTATGTATTAGAGACAAAAACCTCTATATATACCACCCAACACTGACCGATTTGATATGGTATCGAAAATATGGATATACAAAGTGACGCAGGGTATAAGGATACTTTCTCATATTGGAGAAACTTTAACTAAGACATATACACAGAAAATAATATTATAATTTTTGGGCTAACAATAAATTGTTGTTACAGAAAATTTTTAAGTTCAACAAAATTTTTGTTGATATAACAAAATGTTTGTTAATATAACAAGATTGGTTGCTAAAATGACTAATTGTATTTACAAATTACGTTGTTAGCTCAAATTTAAACATAATTTTAATTGTATTGACAATCAAATTAATTGATATTTTTTTGTGTGTAGTACACCAGCCCTACAAAAGTTCTCTTTGAAAGGTTCTAAATATACAGTGGTACACTCTTTGGTCCCTTTCTTTCACTGAAATAAAAATATAATCGAACTCTTTATTGACTCGCAATAAAATCCCACTAATCCCAATTTTTGTTCAGTGTATGTCCAATAGTTCAATAGATTGCACACATCCATATTCAACCGTACATTGATGGATGCTTGAAAAATTGAAAACGGAAACTACAAATCATCGATTCACCTGAATTCAGCGTAAAGTTGTCAGAAACAACAAGAACACAAACAAGTAAAAGATAAAGGGAATTGAAAATGAAACCAAATTCACTGACACTCAATTCAAGGATACTACCCTGTGAGTTATGTTCAAGTAGAGGGTTGTACGGTTTTGTAAATTTTGAGGACCCTTTACCGATAGCAGAAGGAAATATTAATTAACAATTATTGAAACGTAAAAATATGGAACAACGAAGGATACCTAAGAGGCATTTTACCGCTCAAGGAAGTTGATTGTATATCTAGAAATGAACTGTAGAAACAGGGACTGTAGAAATATATTTATTTTTAAGTGAATAGCTTCGTTAATATATCGCAAAAAGAAAATAAATTTTCGATAAATGACATAAGTATAATAATTTAACAATTTATGTAAATGCTTTTATATTGAAATTAATACTAAAATCCTTAAGGGAAAGTCAATATCTTTGGTCACAAGCTAACTTTTGGAGTGCCTTTGTTCAGCTTCCCGATGCATACGACATATTGGACTTGTTTTCTTTTATTACTGGATACGTGAGTACGGTTGCCACTCCAGTCAAAAATTATCTACCAAAGTTTGGATAAAATTTTACCAAAAAACTACTAAACAAAACAAACCTTACTCTGCAAAATTTTATTTCCGTAGAAAATTTTGTCAAAATTTTATTTCTATAGAAAATTTTGTTAAAATTCTATTTCTACAGTAAATTTTGTCAAAATTTTATTTATATCAATATTTTTGTCAAAATTTTATTTCTATAAAAATTTTTGTCAAAATTTTATTTCTATAGAAAATTTTGTCAAAATTTTATTTTTATAGAAAATTTTGTCAACATTTTATTTTTTATGGAAATTTTTTTTTTGCCAAATTTTATTTCTATAGAAAATTTTGTCAACATTTTATTTCTATAGAACATTTTGTCAAATTTTTATTTCTATAGAAAATTGTGTCAAAATATTATTTCTAGAGAAAATTTTGTCAAAATTTTATTTCTATAGAAAATTTTGTCAAAATAAATATTTTTGTCAACATTTTATTTCTATAGAAAATTTTGTCAAAATTTTGTTTTTATAGAAAATTTTGTTAAATTTTATTTCCATAGAAAATTTTGCCAAAATTTTATTCTATAGAAAACTTTGACAAAATTTTATTCCTATAAAAAAAAATTTGTCAAAATTTTATTTCTATAGAAAATTTTTCAAGCATTTTTCAAACCTTTTATTTCTATAGAATTTTGTTTTTGTCAAAATTTTATTTCTATAGAAAATTTTGTCAAAATTTTATTTCTATAGAAAATTTTGTCAAAATTTTATTTCTATAGAAAATTTTGTCAAAATTTTATTTCTATAGAAAATTTTGTCAAAATTTTATTTCTATAGAAAATTTTGTCAAAATTTTATCCATATTGAAAATTTTGTCAAAATTTTATTTCCATAGAAAATTGTGTCAAAATTTTATTTCTATAGCAAATTTTGTCAAAATTTTATTTCTATAGAAAATTTTGTCAATTTTTTTTTTATAGAAAATTTTGTCAAAATTTTATTTCTTTAAAAAATTTGGTCAAAATTGTATTTCTATAGAAAATTTTGTTAAAATTTTATTTCTATAGAAAAATTTTGTCAACATTTTATTTCTATAGGAAATTTTGTCAAAAAATTTTTTTTGACAAAATTTTATTTCTATAGAAAATTTTGTCAAAATGTTATTTCTAGAGAAAATTTTGCCAAAATTTTATTTCTATAGAAAATTTTATTCAAAATTTTATTTCTATAGAAAATTTTGTCAAAATTTTATTTCTATAGAAAATTTTGTCAAAATTTTATCCATATTGAAAATTTTGTCAAAATTTTATTTCCATAGAAAATTGTGTCAAAATTTTATTTCTATAGAAAACTTTGTCAATTTTTTTTTTATCGAAAATTTTGTCAAAATTTTATTTCTTTAAAAAATTTGGTCAAAATTGTATTTCTATAGAAAATTTTGAAAAAATTTTATTTCTATAGAAAATTTTGTTAAAATTTTATTTCTATAGAAAAATTTTGTCAACATTTAATTTCTATAGGAAATTTTGTCAAAATTTTTTTTTGACAAAATTTTATTTCTATAGAAAATTTTGTCAAAATGTTATTTCTAGAGAAAATTTTGCCAAAATTTTATTTCTATAGAAAATTTTATTCAAAATTTTATTTCTATAGAAAATTTTGTCACAATTTTATTTCAATGGAAAATTTTGTAAAAATTTTATATCTATAGAAAATTTTGTCAAAATTTTATTTCTATAGAAAATTTTGCCAAAATTTTATTTCTATAGAAAATTTTGTCAACATTTTAGTTCTATAGAAAATTTTGTCAAAATTTGTATTTCCATAAAAAATTTTGTCAAAATTGTATTTCTATAGAAAATTTTTTCAAAATTTTATTTCTATAGAAAATTGTGTCAAAATGTTATTTCTATAAAAAATTTTGTCGAAATTCTATTTCTATTGGAAATTTTGTCAAAATTTAATTTCTATAGAAATAAAATTTTGTCAAAATTTTATTTCTATAGAAAATTTTGTCAAAATTTTATTTCTTTAGAAAATTTTGTCAAAATTTTATTTCTATAGAAATTTTTGTCAAAATTTTATTTCTATAGAAAATTTTGTCAAAATTTTATTTTTATCGAAAATTTTGTCAATATTTTGTTTCTTTAAAAAATTTGGTCAAAATTTTATTTCTATAGAAAATTTTGTTAAAATTTTATTTCTATAGAAAGATTTCTATAGAAAAATTTTGTCAACATTTTATTTCTATAGGAAATTTTGTCAAAATTTTATTTCCATAGACAATTTTGTCAAAATTTTATTTCTATAGAAAATTTTGTCTAAATTTTATTTCTATATACCTATAAGTAAACCTGATAATTTTTTCGTCACAAACTACTCAGTTTGGAATAGCTTCTCATGGCAGGAATCCAAATCCGCTAACTGGCCAGTCTAGATTTTTGTGCAC
Source organism: Haematobia irritans (assembly GCF_050003625.1). Lineage (NCBI taxonomy): Eukaryota > Metazoa > Arthropoda > Insecta > Diptera > Muscidae > Haematobia > Haematobia irritans. The sequence continues at coordinate 248,306,185 of NC_134397.1, read as the reverse complement.
TTGCAACGTTTTGGAACTGCATTAGCTTTATTCCAAGCTAATTTTTTCAATATGTATTGAAACCGAGAACGTATGGTTGCAACTTATATTGAGGTAGGCATTTCGAAAGCCACCATGGTGCAATGGTTACCATGGTCGCCTTGCAGACAATGGGTCGTGGGCACGGCCCAGCAAAAACTCCTATTACCAGGTATGAGTACAAGTATACTTGCGCCAAATTGGTAACAACTTCCTCGTACATATGTCAGGGAACCATGCAATGGTTAGCATGCCCGCCTTGCATACACAAGGTCGTGGGTTTGATTCCTGCTTCGACCGAACACCAAAAAAAGTTTTTCAGCGGTGGATTATCCCAACTCAGTAATGCTGGTGACATTTCTGAGGGTCTCAAAGCTTCTCTAAGTGGTTTCACTGCAATGTGGAACGCCGAACGGCGTTCGGCTACAAAAAGAAGGTCCCTTATCATTGAGCTTAACATGGAATCGGGCAGCACTCAGTGATAAGAGAGAAGTTCACCAATGTGGTATCACAATGGATTGAATAGTCTAAGTGAGCCTGATACATCGGGCTGCAACTTAACCTATGTCAGTAGTAATACTTTTACACGGGCATGACATTGGAGGAAAGTACTTCCGTGCAAACATACCAGCTCTCCAGAAATAATGTCTTTACCATAAAGATACCCAAAAAGTGCCAACTCACCCCTGTTGTTTTGTAATCCAACACACTATACCACGCTCCACGACATGGATCTATTCAATAATGTTATTTTGTAATATAAATTATGTACTATACAACAAAGGTATATTTTATTGGCAATTTTTTTCTGAAATGTAATTTGGCATTACATATCGCTACTATTAACGGTGCCCACTGTAGAGCCGAACCCGGACCTCAATATATGATTTTGATTACCGGTATTAATAGAAAGAATCACTTTTTGCCTACACAGATAAGTTATTAGGTCTGTTCGCGTACTTTTCCAGTAAAAAATATCCAGTAAAAACTAGCAAGAGAGTAAGAGTGTATTTTACACTCTTTGCTTAAAATTGCTGAAAAGTACACGAACGGTATCCAGTAACTATTTGCACATTGAAAATTTCAGCTGCTAAAACATTGAAAACAAAAAATAAATCCTGTATATTTAACTTCCAATCGTAGTTGCCGAACATGTACATTGTATTGGTACTTTGTTTGTTATCATAAACCAGCTGACAAACTATGCTATGGTTTGCAAGATTTTACTGGGGAAAAAATCTCTAGCAAAAACTTGCAATTTCTCTATCTCATAACTGTCAAATGTTGTCTCTCTCCGGCTCTCTTTTGTTGGCGTTTTGGTGTAAACGAACGACTTCCAGTAAAAATTTGTAATAATTATCAAAAATTATCGGGTTCTCGAACGGAGCTAATATTTTTAAATCCCAGGTAATACTGCCAGTAGTAACTTTTTGATTACCGGTATTGCTGAAAGAATCACTAGTGCTTACCCAGTTTTTGCTGGGGGTTGTCAAAGATGGTAGAATTCCACCAAAAATGGTAGATTTTTTACTGTTTGATAAATTGGTAGAATTGCTTATGTTTTAAGAGATTTTGCAAAATATTCCTCTCCAACTACTTCACAAGTTTTCTATAGAAATAAAGTTTTGATAAAATGTACTGTAGAAATAAAAAAAATTTCTATAGAAATAAAACTTTGACAAAATTTCCTATAGAAATAAATTTTTTACAAAATTTTCTATAGAAATAAAATTAAAAAAAATCTATCGAAATAAAATTTGGAGAAAATTTCCTATAAAAATAAAATTTTGAGAAAATTTTCTATAGAAATAAAATTTTGACAAAATTTTCAATAGAAATAAAATTTTGACAAAATTTCTTTAGAAATAAAATGTTGAAAAAATTTTCTATAGAAATAAAATTTTGCCAACATTTTTTATAGCAAAAAAATTTTGGAAAACTTTCTATAGAAATAAAATTTTGAGTAAATTTCATATAGAAATAAAATTTTGATAATATTTTCTATAGAAATAAATTTTTTTAAAAAATTTTCAATAGAAATAAAATTTTGACAAAATTTTCTATAGAAATAAAATTTTGAGAAAATTTCCTATAGAAATAATATTTTGACAAAATTTTCTCAAGAAATAAAATTTTTAAAAAAATGTTCAATAGAAATAAAGTTTTGACAAAATTAATAAAATTTTGACAAAATTTCTTTAGAAATAAAATTTTGAAAAATTTCTTTAGAAATAAAATTTTGACAAAATTTCTTTAGAAATAAAATTTTGAGAAGATTTTTTATTGAAATAAGATCAAATTTAATATAGAAATTTAATTTTCACAAAATTTCCTTTGGAAAAAACATTTAGCCAATGCGTAGTTTTAAGCTGAAATCAAAAACAACAATAATGATTGAAGAATAAACCGACAATAACAAAACAAAACGAATAAAGATAGAGGAAGCACTCTCAAAACAAACTCAGCCAACTGTACTCAAATCGATGATTTGACTTTGGCAAAGGAAAAGAGAAACGCTTACAAATTTGTTCAGGCAACGCCGACTATCAAAAACCTTTTTTTGGGAGGTTCAAGTGTAGTTCACTTTGGTTTTAGTGAATTACCCGAATTTATTCTGATAATTGGTTGATAGTTTTGCTGCAAGTAGAGTATGCTGATGAGGAATGTGGTAATTCCGAAAGAGCTGTCCATCCAAACATCTTGCAGTCTATACGGTTTTTGCCCAAATAAATTTGACAAGCATACTTTTCCTCTGTTGGTTGAGCTACACTTGAAGTGTAGTCAATGCATGGTTTTAAGCTGAAATCAAAAACAACAATACTATTTCCTTAGAACATTTTGCAAATTTTTTTTTATAGAAATACAATTTTGCAAAAATTTTCTATTAAAAATAAAATGTTGACAAAATTTTCTATAGAAACAAAATTTTCTATAGAAATAATATTTTGCAAAAATTTTCTATAAAAATAAAATTTGACAAAATTTTCTATAGAAATAAAATATTGGAAAAATTTTCTGTAGAAATATAATTTTGATAAAATTTTCTATAGAAATAAAATTTTGATAAAATTTCCTCTGTTGGTTGAGCTACACTTGAAGTGTAGTCAATGCATGGTTTTAAGCTGAAATCAAAAACAACAATACTATTTCCTTAGAACATTTTGCAAAAATTTTTTTTATAGAAATAAAATTTTGCAAAAATTTTCTATTAAAAATAAAATTTTGCAAAAATTTTCTATAAAAATAAAATTTGACAAAATTTTCTATAGAAATAAAATTTTGCAAAAATTTTCTATTAAAAATAAAATTTTGCAAAAATTTTCTATAAAAATAAAATTTGACAAAATTTTCTATAGAAATAAAATTTTGACAAAATTTTCTTTAGAAATAAAATTTTGACAAAATTTTCTTTAGAAATAAAATTTTGACAAAATTTTCTATAGAAATAAAGTTTTGCAAAAATTTTCTATAAAAATAAAATTTAACACAATTTTCTATAGACATAACATTGTGACAAAATTTTCTATAGAAATAAAATTTTGGAAAAATTTTCTATAGAAATAAAATTTTGGAAAAATTTTCTGTAGAAATATAATTTTGACAAAATTTTCTTTAGAAATAAAATTTTGAGAAATTTTTCTATAGAAATGAAAAAGCGTTTTTATCTTAAATCTAAAGATTCAATATTTCAGGTAGTTTAAGGACTATTTCTTTAAATCAAAATGTGTTACTTTACTTTAAGGAAAATTTACCTCAGTTCAAAGGCATGAGACCTTAACGGGGGACGCGAATATTTACAATTTGTGTCCTAAATTTAATGATAAAAAAATTATTAAAGTAAAGGTTATGAACTTTATTTTAAATAAAATTGCATTATTGTAAAGAAATTTGTCCTTAATATTTTGTAAATTGCGCATTCTAAAATTTAGGTTGCGTAATCTTTAATATTACGTAAATATTTTTTTCGGTGTACGGGGATCTGACATTTGAGGAAGTATGAACATAAATAAATCGCTTGACTAATCATAGACACCTTTCCCAAAAAAAAAAATGTTACCATTTTTTCTTGAGGAATCGGCACAAAATTAAAATCTCAAAGTTGAGAAAATCAAGTAGACGAATAGTTCTATGGACAGCTTAGGCCAAACTGAGTAAAGAGTTGATTTCAAGCGTATCCGTACCTGTAATATTGGGGTCCAAACCACATTATTTTTGATAGACATATATCCATGAAGTTGGTTGGTATATTCATTCCCAGTATACGCTTCAGTGTGCTTTCTATGGGCACATAAACAAATTTTTCCTTAGTTCAATCACCCACACTCCTGCTCCCACTCACCTGTAGGTGATGAATATTATTTGTCTCTCAGCTATTGACCTGTTGGGCTCTTTGGTCTTTTGATGATGATGATGATGATAATGCAAAGCCATAGATTTACAAACAACAGGAACCGGATGTTCTTATATTTATTCTTCCATGTGATGGGATCCATAGGTGGATGTGGGTGTGTGTGATAGACAGCGAGCGATTTGTTTTTTTTTTTTGTGTACTCTGTCTGAATCGAATTGATTTATTAAAACCCACATGAAAACACACACATACACATTCGAATACTCATTTTTTCAAATATCCCATAGTAGTCACCTGTCTGACTACTACAATGTGAGGAAATTTTTGTCCATTCGTTCATTCATCCAATCTATCAGTCATCCGTAACTGTCTGCCTGGGTTGTAGAATGATGAGGTATTTACTTGTACGAACAACAACAACAACAACAACACTACTACCCATAATCATAAATGATGTCAAAATGAATGAATCAAAGAATACTGACATTGTGCCCATTGCTCGTTCAGGAAGAGCCAGCAAGCCAGTTTAAATTGACAAGGCCTTACAAGGGAATTAGTCGCACAAAAGAAAGGCGTGCAAGATTCCGAATATCGGACCATGGGGGATATGGTTACTCATATTTATACCCTTCACCACTAATTATATAACAATGGACTGAATAGTCTTAGTGAGCCTGACAACAAATCAGTCTGCCAATTTAACCTAACCCTTCACCACTACTGTGGTACAGGGTATAATCATTTTGTGGATTTGAATGTAACACCAAGAAGGAAAAGTGAGAGACCCATCGTTTAGTATACCGATCGTCTTTGAATTGAATTCTGAGTCGATTTAGCTCCATGTCCGTATGTCTGTCTGTCCTTCTATCTGTTCATGTATTTTTGTGTGCAAAGTACATATCGCAGTTTAAGTCCGATCGTACTCAATTTTGGCATAAAGTATTTTTCCGGGACAGAGACAATCGCTATTGACAATCGCTATTGATCGCTATTGATTTTGGAAAAAAATTAGTTTAAATTTATATATCATATATATTTATCACCGATCTTTTCATAAATAGCGTGTTTATCAACCGATCTTCTTCAAAATACATACATCCGAATATTTTATGATTCTCGAAAAATTCGCTAAATATTAACTAAATCGGTTCAGATCCAGATATAGCTCCCATATAGTATATCATTCGCCCGATATGCCCTTATATGATCCCAGAAGCCAGAGTTTTACCCTGATTTGCTCACAATTTTGTACAAGGAGTACAATTGATATTGTGGACAATTGTGAAAAATTTAGTTGAAATCGGTTCGGATTTGGATTTACCTCCCATATATATCTTTCGTCCGATTTAGACTCAAATGACCGTAGAGGCAAAACTTTTAATACCGATTCACGTAAAATTTTGCATAGATAGTAGAATTGATATATGTAATAAAATTAAAAAAAAAATCTATAAAAATAAAATTTTGAGAACATTTTTTATAGAAATAAAATTTTGACAAAATTTTTTATAGAAATAAAATTTTGACAAAATTTTCTATAGAAATAAAATTTTGACAAATTTTATTTCTATAGAAATAAAATCTTGACAAAAATGTTCTATAAAAATGAAATCTTGACAAAAATGTTCTATAGAAATAAAATTTTGACAAAATTTTATATAGAAATAAAATTTTGACAAAATTTCCTATAGAAATAAAATTTTGGCAACATTTTATGTAGAAATACAATTTTGACAAAATTTTCTAAAGAAATAAAACTTTGACAAAATTTTCTTTAGAAATGAAATTTTGACAAAAGTTTTATAAAAATACAATTTTGACTAATTTTTCTATAGAAATAAAATTTCGAGAAAATTTTCTATAGAAATAAAATTTCGAGAAAATTTTCTATAGAAATAAAATTTTGACATTTTCTATAGAAATAAAATCTTGACCAAAATTTTTCTATAGAAAGAAAATTTTGGCAAAATCTTCTATAGAAATAAAGTTTTGACAAAATTTTCTATAGAAATAAAATTTTGACAAAATTTTCTATAGAAATAAAATTTTGACAAAATTTTCTATAGAAATAAAATTTTGACAAAATTTTCTATAGAAATAAAATTTTGACAAAATTTTCTATAGAAATAAAATTTTGACAAAATTTTCTATAGAAATAAAATTTTGACAAAATTTTCTATAGACATAAAATTTTGACAAAATTTTCTATAGAAATAAAATTTTGACAAAACTTTCTATAAGAATAAAATGTTGACAAAATTTTCTATAGAAATACAATTTTGACAAATTTTATTTCTATAGAAATAAAATCTTGACAAAAATGTTCTATAAAAATGAAATCTTGACAAAAATGTTCTATAGAAATAAAATTTTGACAAAATTTTATATAGAAATAAAATTTTGACAAAATTTCCTATAGAAATAAAACTTTGGCAACATTTTATGTAGAAATACAATGTTGACAAAATTTTCTAAAGAAATAAAACTTTGACAAAATTTTCTTTAGAAATGAAATTTTGACAAAAGTTATATAAAAATACAATTTTGACTAATTTTTCTATAGAAATAAAATTTCGAGAAAATTTTCTATAGAAATAAAATTTTGACATTTTCTATAGAAATAAAATCTTGACCAAAATTTTTCTATAGAAAGAAAATTTTGACAAAATTTTCTATAGAAATAAAATTTTGACAAAACTTTCTATAAGAATAAAATGTTGACAAAATTTTCTATAGAAATACAATTTTGACAAATTTTATTTCTATAGAAATAAAATCTTGACAAAAATGTTCTATAAAAATGAAATCTTGACAAAAATGTTCTATAGAAATAAAATTTTGACAAAATTTTCTATAGAAATAAAATTTTGACAAAATTTTCTATAGAAATAAAATTTTGACAAAACTTTCTATAAGAATAAAATGTTGACAAAATTTTCTATAGAAATAAAATTTTGACAACATTTTCTATAGAAATAAAATTTTGACAACATTTTTTATAGAAATAAAATTTTGACAAAATTTTCTATAGAAATAAAATCTTGACAATAAATTTCTATAGAAATAAAATATTCTATAGAAGTAAAATTTTGATAAAAGTTTCTATAGAAATAAAATTTTAAAAAATTTTCTATAGAAATAAATTTTTTACAAAATTTTCATAGATATTAAAATTGGACAGAATTTTCTATAGAAATACAACTTTGAGAAAATTTTTTATAGAAATAACATTTTGACTAAATTTTCTTTAGAAAAAAAAATTTGACAAAATTTTCTATAAAAATAAAATCTTGACAACCATTTTCTATAGAAATAAAATTTTGACAAATTTTTCTATAGAAATAAAATTTTGACAAAATTTTCCATAGAAATAAAATCTTGACAATAAATTTCTATAGAAATAAAATTTTTACAAAATTTTCATACACCCATAGAAAAAATCATGAACGGCGTTGTCATTTCAAAACGTTTCGTTCATGAAAGTGAATCAACACACATGTGTTGTCAAACTGAGAACAGACGGGGTCAATCTGACAACGTTAAAATGACACCATCCGTTGTCAAAACAACAACGAGTGCTCATGATCTGAAAACGTAATGGTTACGAATTTATAAACAAAATTAAAAAAAAAGATTTCCGCTACCGTGACTCGAACCTGTGTTGTGTGCACCATACGCGTTAACAGTCGCTTTAGCCCATTGCACCACCGGCGGAGTTGCCATAACAACGTCTAACGATTATTTTAAGAATTTTCATGGAAAAAGAAAAACGAATGCCGTTCATGAAATCGTGAACGCCCGTGGACAAAATCGTGAACATTTCGTTTTGATTTTTTGTGAACGTTTCCGTTTCATTTTGTCACCGTCCGTTCACGATTGTGGAACGCAATTTTTCTATTAGTGTAGATATTAAATTTGGACAGAATTTTCTATAGAAATACAATTTTGAGAAAATTTTCTATAGAAGTAAAATTTTGACAACATTTTCTATAGAAATAAAATTTTGACAAAATGTTCTATAAAATTAAAATCTTGACAAAAATTTTCTATAGAAATACAATTTTTACAAAAATTTTGTATAGAATTAAAATCTTGACAAACATTTTCTATAGAAATAAAATTTTTACAAAAAATTTCGATAGAAATAAAATTTTGACAAAATTTTATATAGAAATAAAATTTTGACAAAATTTTCTACAGAAATAAAATTTTGACAAAATTTTCTATAGAAATAAAATTTTGACAAAATTTTTATAGAAATACAATTTTAACAAAATTTTCTAAAGAAATAAAATTTTGACAAAATTTTCCATACAAATAAAATGTTGACAAAAGTTTCTATAGAAATAAAATTTTGACTAATTTTTCTATAGAAATAAAATTTTGAGAAAATTTTCTATAGAAATAAAATTTTGAGAAAATTTTCTATAGAAATAAAATTTTGACAAAATTTTCTATAGAAAGAAAATTTTGACAAATTTTTCTATAGAAATAATATTTTGTAAAAATTTTCTACAGAATAAAATTTTTATAAGATTTTCTATAGAAATGAAATTTCGACGAAATGTTCTATAGAAATAAAATTTTGAGAAAATATTCTACAGAAATAAAATTTTTCGTTTTGTTTTGTTATTGTTGGTTTTGTTCTTTAATCATTGATGTTGTTTTTTTTTGTGATTTCAGCTTAAATCCATGCATTGACTAAACTACAAGTGTAGCTTAACCAACAGAGGAAAAAAATGTTTGTCAAATTTATTTGGGCAAAGCCCTATAGACTGCAAGATGGTTTGATGGACGCACGTTTCGGAATTACCACATTCCTCATCAGCATCCTCTACTTGCAGCAAAACTATCAACCAATTATCAGAATAAATTCAGGCAGTTCATTAAACCGCACAATGAACCACACTTGAACCTTCCGAAAAAAGGTTTTACATGATAGCCGGCTTATGCCGAAATAAATTCGTACAAACATATCTCTTTTCCTTTGCCACCGTCAAATCATCGATTTGAGTGCAGTTGGCAGGGTTTATTTTGAGCGTGCTTCCTCTTCTTTCAATCGATTTGTTTTGTTATTGTTGGTTTTGTTCTTTAATCATTGTTGTTGTTGTTTTTTGTGATTTCAGCTTAAAACCATGCATTGACTAAACTAAAAGTGTAGCTTAACTAACAGATGTAAAGAATGTTTGTCAAATTTATTTGGGCAAAGCCCTATAGACTATAGGGTTTTGCCCAAATACATTTGACAAACATTCATTTCCTCTGTTGGTTAAGCTACACTTGTAGTTTAGTCAATACATGGTTTTAAGCTGAAATCAAAAAAAAAAAAACAAGTAAGTAAAGTAGAAAGTCGGGCGGGGCCGACTATATCATACCCTAAACCACCATTACAGAATTAGTAATCAAAAGCATTTGTGGGGTAACATATAGGCCTGGGAGATAAACCGCAGTTGCATATTTAAGAAAATTAAGGGGTACATGTCTATGGGTGCTTTGTGTCAATCTGACTATAGCTCATAGTCAATGTTGCCAGGGAAAATGTTCGGTTTACCCTACAAGGACAAAAAAAGTTCCCTACTTTCCTAAAGGGTGATTCTTTTGAGGTTAGGATTTTCATGCATTATTATTTGACAGATCACGTGGGATTTCAGACATGGTGTCAAAGAGAAAGATGCTCAGTATGCTTTGACATTTCATCATGAATAGACTTACTAACGAGCAACGCTTGCAAATCATTGAATTTTATTACCAAAATCAGTGTTCGGTTCGAAATGTGTTTATCGACAAATTTTGTTCAGCGATGAGGCTCATTTCTGGTTGAATGGCTACGTAAATAAGCAAAATTGCCGCATTTGGAGTGAAGAGCAACCAGAAGCCGTTCAAGAACTGCCCATGCATCCCGAAAAATGCACTGTTTGGTGTGGTTTGTACGCTGGTGGAATCATTGGACCGTATTTTTTCAAAGATGCTGTTGGACGCAACGTTACGGTGAATGGCGATCGCTATCGTTCGATGCTAACAAACTTTTTGTTGCCAAAAATGGAAGAACTGAACTTGGTTGACATGTGGTTTCAACAAGATGGCGCTACATGCCACACAGCTCGCGATTCTATGGCCATTTTGAGGGAAAACTTCGGAGAACAATTCATCTCAAGAAATGGACCGGTAAGTTGGCCACCAAGATCATGCGATTTGACGCCTTTAGACTATTTTTTGTGGGGCTACGTCAAGTCTAAAGTCTACAGAAATAAGCCAGCAACTATTCCAGCTTTGGAAGACAACATTTCCGAAGAAATTCGGGCTATTCCGGCCGAAATGCTCGAAAAAGTTGCCCAAAATTGGACTTTCCGAATGGACCACCTAAGACGCAGCCGCGGTCAACATTTAAATGAAATTATCTTCAAAAAGTAAATGTCATGGACCAATCTAACGTTTCAAATAAAGAACCGATGAGATTTTGCAAATTGTATGCGTTTTTTTTTAAAAAAAAGTTATCAAGCTCTTAACAAATCACCCTTTATACATTCCCAAACAATTTTCCCTACTGTATTTTTCGTTAAATTTAAAAAATTTTACATAATAAAAATGCTTCTAAGTACTTTATTATCTTAAAACATGAATATGAAACGTATATAACTTAGAATATAAATTTATATTACGACCACGGTTGCCACAGTTGGTAGAATTCTACCCAAATTAGTAATCTATTTTGTTAAATCTTTATAAAAATAAAATTTAGGAAAAAGTTTCTATAAACAAATTTTTGTGAGAAAATTTTCTATAGAAATACAATTTTGAGACAAAATTCCACAGAAATAAAATTTTGAGAAAATTTTTTATTGAAATAATATTTTGAAAAAAATTTCTATAGAAATACAATTTTGACAAAATGTTCTATAGAAGTAAAATGTTGACAAAATTTTCTACAGGAATAAAGTTTACCACACATTGTTAAAGATCAAGCCTTGCCGGCTTCTAATTTCCTCCTCTAGAGCCACCAAAATGTAAAAGTTTTTACAAATTGTGTTGGGTGAAAATGCCCTACATTGTGGCTCTACGTCCCTACAAGACGCTAAATATTAGAAAACCCCTACATATGGGGAATTTCTTCTACTTCTAGCAACACTGGCTGTGTTGATATTGCGCCTACGGTGTTAGTATGCCACTAATATTGAGGCCATTATTAAAAAGGAGAAAATTGTTAAATTAGTGTGGGTAATAAATACAAATTTGTAAAAATCGAGCAATATTCTTATGTAAAAGCTACAAGTACGTATAAGTACGATCGGCAAGTACATCAAAATTTGAAATTTGAGTAACATTGGTTAATAAATAAGAGTACTATGGCCAAATTTGGGAAAATCGAGCGATGCATATATATGGAAGCTATATCTAAATCTGAACCAATTTGCATAATATCTTGCGGGTTTTACTAATACCACAAAAGGTTACCTTGGGCAAGATTTGAGTAAGATCAGTTAAGAAATGAGGCCTGTATGGTCAAACTTAAGGTTATTAGGGGCGAATTTTTCAAAATCGGGTGATACATATATGGGAGCTATATCTACATCTGAACCGTTTTCGATGAAATTTTGCACATATGGTTAGTGCTATAGAAGATTATATTTAGCCAACTTTTAGTAAGATCGGTTAATAAATAAGAGTTCTATTGCCAAATTTGGGAAAATCGGGGTATACATATATATGGGAGCTATATCTAAATCTGAACCGATTTCGATGATTTTTTGCACATATAGTAAGTGCTGTAGAAAATTATATTTAGCCAACTTTGAGTAAGATCGGTTGATAAATAAAGGTTTTGTGGCCAAATTTGGGAAAATCGGGCGATGCATATATATGGGAGCTATATCTAAATCTGAACCGATTTGGATGAAATTTTGGAGACTTGAAGGGCGATGGAAAAGATTAGCTTTCGCCAAAGTTGGTGATGATCCGTTTGAAAAAAAGCGCAACGTGACCCCATTTGCCGAAATCGGGCGATATATATATATATATATATATATATATATATATATATATATATATATATATATATATATATATATATATATATATATATATATATATATATATATATATATATATATATATATATATATATATATATATATATATATATATATATATATATATATATATATATATATATATATATATATATATATATATATATATACTCAGGAGGTGATTCTGAGTCGATCGGTATATATTTTATGGGGTCTAAAATCAATATTTCTGGTAGGCACATTTTTTGGCCGATCAAACTTATTACACTGAAAAAAATATTGTCGTGATTTCATGTCAAAGATTTCATGTCTTTAAAATACGAATACAAATTTTGCTTAGCATAGAAGACACATTTTTCTAAAATAAAGTTATTTTCCTTGTCCAAAAGTCGATAAACTTTTCAATGAAGTCGTATTGTCCGTATAATTAAGTGATTTGACTTAAAAATGGGTATCTTAACATGAAAGAAAAAATGTTTTGGCTAAGGTCAACTTGAATTTAATAATTCAGAAAAAATCTTTAAATTTAATGAAATTGTTTTTAAATTTGTTGTCGTTTTGCATCTTTACTACAAAGCAAAAAATCGTTCAAATATAGGACATGTTTTTCAAAACTTTATTTTAAAGAAGTTTTTTACTTCAAACATAGCATAATTTCTACTGGAAGTCGAGTCCTAATTTGGAAAGTAAAGTTGCCGTTAACTCGCTTTTAAAGGACTTTGGTAGCAAATGAAGAAAAAAAGCTGAGAAAGCGAAAAATTAAAATTTGCTTCCTAGAAGCAAGTACACAAAACCTAAATTTAAAAGAGAATTGTGTCATAAAAGTATCCTTACTTGTATTCTCCGCTTCTTTGGTTCGGAATCAATACCAAATTTTTTAAAGTAGAGACAAAATCTTTGGAACCGAGTGTGCTTTTTTTTCAGTGTATACCCTGACCACTATGTGGTTTTGGGGTATAAAAAAACAACATAAATAAAATTTTGACAAAAATTTTCTTTATAAGTAAATCTTTTACAATATTTTCTATAGAAGTAAAATTTTGCAAATTTTTCTATAGAAATAAAATTTTAAGAAAATTTTCTAAAAAAAGAAAATCTTCTATAGAAAATTATTTTTGTTTGTTTGGTAGTTCTTTGGTAGAATTTTCTCAAAATTTTTGTAGATTATTTGTGGCTCGAATGGCAACCGTGCCTACAACCCCCTCTTTATAGCCCAGACCTTGCTCTTTCTGATTGCCATTTGTTCCTATCGATGACACATGTGGTGGCTAATCAGCATTTTCGTTCTTATGAGGAAGCCAAAAATTGGGTTAATGCTGCAATTTGCGCTACCAATAATAGCCGCATTAAGTGGAAATTCTTTTTCTCTATTCTGAAGTTCAATTTTATACGTTTCTTACAGGTTTTCTTCAATAAAGTAAATATGCCGATGTTGATGAAGTTTTGCATTTGAATTCAAACCCTTGCTAAATATTAATACTTTTTGTGCTATATTATGTCTTGACAAGAAGAAAAAAACACAGATTGTCCATATCCCACAATAGGGCCTCTCTTTTAGATTACTTGGTCTCCCATATGCTATAGCATGTGAGTATTGACTTTACCTATATAACTTTGAATCAATGCACGTATATGTGTGAGTATTTGTGTACTCAATTTGAGGTACATTTTAATGTAATGTTGCATAATTCCCATGTGACCCTGTTGATGTATGTTTCTCGCGTTGAAGCGATAACCACCGAGCTCTCGTTCTCTCACAGCCCTCTCTAAGTGTTTGACGCCTTGTGGTTTCAGGCGATATTTGTTTTGTTGTTGTTTTTTTGTGTGTAGTTTGTATTTGCTGGTGTTGTTGTTGTTTTATTTGTCTTCCATTCATTTATTTATGCTATACGATGTGAATTAAAATGTTCCTTTGCATAGACTACTGTGTTCTAACATTTATAAGGGATATTTTATAGACAGCATGGCGTTCGATTATCACAACCACATACAGTAAGGGACCAATAGAAGTTAACGTTCATGTAAGTTGAATTTTAATAAGAATTTTTATTCAAATTAAATGTAGTCAATTTCTTCTTGACCATGGACCAAAATGACTCACTTTAGTGACTGCCAGATCTATACAAAAGACTATGTAACTTTGTATTAGCCAGCAAAGAAACATATGTCGTGTTAAGCTTGTGAGATTGGTATCTGCCGTTTTATTTTCAATAGCATAATAATCAATCAATTTCTCAATATTAATGTCCAATAAGCTCGTATTAAAAATGTAATAATATGTAAAGTAATTAATTTGAACGAAGAACCAGCCTGCATTGATATCATGCCAACTTAAAAATAGGAATCAACACCATCGTATTCAGCACGCGTCAACCAAGAATTGCTTGAAAGAACATCCTTTGCTTCATTTAATAAAAGTACGTATGACGTGTTTTAATGAGGAAGACACTTTGGAGAAGAACCTACACTATTGTTATGAACATTAGTGTAGCTAGACAATTTTCCTACACGCTCACAAAAAATCGCTTCTGTAACATATACTCCCAAACATATTTTGCTTCAAGCATATAAATTTTTGGGTATTGCCCAAACGTTTATATGTTTGATCTCTTCCAATATATAATATGTTTGAAAGCATATTAGTCTAAACAATATATGTTTGGGTAGCCTAAGTTCCAAACATTTTGTATTTTTGCATCCAAATTCAATAATGTTGTCTTCCAAAAAACAATATGTTATTATGTGAACATATAATATGTTTGGAAGCATTTTGCACCCAAAAATATTATATGCTTAAAAAAAATTCTCCCAAACAATATTGTGCTCAAAATTTTATTTATGTATTTATATATTTACAATCATAACGAATTATGAAAATAAACAGGTAATATAGGTGCTAACAACATAGGTTTTCGACCTGAATGCTCAAAATTTTGATTCTGCCCAATTGTATATTCCCCCACATCTTTCTCACTTCCACGAGATTTTTTAGTTCTTAGCACCTTTTTCTGTAATACTTCAATTGTATGATTTTTTTTTTTTATTTTAATTTTACCTTTTGCCGGACGGGGATTCGAACAGCGGACCACACAGTTTGTAAGGATCAAAGTAGCTGATCAATTGCCCAAGGAAAAATAAAATGTTAATTTTGTAATAACAAGCAACAACCACCAACTTAATTCAATATCGCTCCCTGTTAAATAGCGCTCCAAGCTACTAAACACATATATGTTTATAGGCTATTTCTAAATTAATATATGTTTGCATCCAAGCATATTATATTTACAAACATTTTATGTCCCAAACATAATATGTTCTAACATATTAACATATATGTCCCAAACATGTTATGCTAGTTTATGAACATTATATGCTTGCACTCAAAAATATTGTGTTTAAAAATTTGTGTTCCAAACATATAATGTTTATAGCCAAACATATGAAAAACAGCCTTTTTCATCCGTGTAGAGGAGAAGACTATAGGACCCCTAGCTAAAAATTCAAAGGCTAAAATTATAGGTTCAATTATTGTTTTATTTTATAAAAATTAATAAAACATCTGACTTCGATAAAACTAAACAATTAATTTGTAATAAAACAACTAAAAGTAGTACAACACTCTTACCCTGCAAAAATTTGGAAATTGTTCTAAAGGCACAACTTTAAAAGCACTTCCAAAAATGACCTCAAGTCATGTCAAAAATGTCCAAAGAAGTTAATTATTTTAACTACACAGAAAGTTTTTTAATGCAGTTTTTTAAAACTCGTTTTTTTCATATTTTTAACTGGTAATTTTTTTTCAAATAGGTTAAAAAAGAATTAATAACATGGTACAATATATTCAAATTTTGCCGCAAAAATGGTAAATCTATTCTAGAAAAATCTATATTTATTGAAAATATTTGAAGTCAAAGGTTCCAGACAAGCATTTTTATACCCTCCTCCATAGGATGGGGGTATATTAACTTTGTCATTCCGTTTGTAACACATCGAAATATTGCTCTAAGACCCCATAAAGTATATATATTCTGGGTCGTGGTGAAATTCTGAGTCGATCTGAGCATGTCCGTCCGTCCGTCCGTCCGTCCGTCCGTCTGTTGAAATCACGCTAACTTCCGAACGAAACAAGCTATCGACTTGAAACTTGGCACAAGTAGTTGTTATTGATGTAGGTCGGATGGTATTGCAAATGGGCCATATCGGTCCACTTTTACGTATAGCCCCCATATAAACGGACCCCCAAATTTGGCTTGCGATTGCTCTAAGAGAAGCAAATTTCATCCGATCCGGCTGAAATTTGGTACATGGTGTTAGTATATGGTCTCTAACAACCATGCAAAAATTGGTCCATATCGGTCCACTTTTACGTACAGCCCCCATATAAACGGACCCCCAAATTTGGCTTGCGATTGCTCTAAGAGAAGCAAATTTTTATCCGATCCGGCTGAAATTTTGTACATGGTGTAAGTACATGGTCTCTAACAACCATGCAGAAATTTGTCCATATCGGTTTATAATTACATATAGCCCCCATATAAACCGATCCCCCGATTTGGCTTGCGGAGCCTCTAAGAGAAGCAAATTTCATCCGATCCGGCTGAAATTTGGTACATGGTGTTAGTATATGGTCTCTAACAACATGCAAAAATTGGTCCACATCGGTCTATAAATTATATATAGCCTCCATATAAACCGATCCCCCGATTTGGTTTGCGGAGCCTCTAAGAGAAGCAAATTTCATCCGATCCTGCTGAAATTTGGTACATGGTGTTGGTATATGTTCTCT
Organism: Haematobia irritans; assembly: GCF_050003625.1. NCBI lineage: Eukaryota > Metazoa > Arthropoda > Insecta > Diptera > Muscidae > Haematobia > Haematobia irritans. Next base: position 248,289,003 of record NC_134397.1, on the reverse strand, counting down.
AATGCAAAAATTGGTCCACATCAGCCCATAAATAATATAGACCCCATATAAACCGATCACCAGATTTGACCTCCGAAGCCTCTTAGAGAAGCAAAAGTCATCCGATGCGATTGAAATTTGGTACGTGGTGTTAGTATAGTGTCTCTAACAACCATGCCAAACTGGTCCATATCGGTCCATAATTATATATAGCCCCCATATAAATCGATCCCCAGATTTGTCCTCCGGAGCCTCTTGGAGGAGCAAAATTCATCCGAACCGGTTGAAATTTGGAACATGGTGTTAGAATGTGGTCTCTAAGAAACACGCAAGAATTGGTCCATATCGGTCCATAATTATATATAGCCCCCATATAAACCGTTCCCCTGATTTGATCTCCGGAGCCTCTTGGAGGAGCAAAATTCATCCGATCCGGTTGAAATTTGCAACGTGATGTTGGTATAAGGCCGCAAATAACCATGCCAAAATTGGTCCGTATAGGTCTATAGTTATACATAGCCGATCCCCAATCACACAAAAATTGGTCCATATCGGTTCATAATCATGGTTGCCACTCCAGCCAAAAATAATCTACCAAAATTTTATTTTTATAGAAAACATTGTCAAAATGTTATTTCTATACACAATTTTGTCAAGATTTTTTTCTATAGAAAATTTTGTCAAAAATTTATTTGTATAGATTTTTTTTTCCAAATTTTACTTCTATAGAAAATGTCAAAATTTTATTTTGTCAAAAAAATTTTTTTTTTTATAGAAACTTTAAACTTAATTATATACGTATTTAATCGGCCTTTTTAGTTTAATATATACCACGTATGGACTATGTGGTATATTTTACGGTGTTAGGAAGTTTTAAGATACCTTGCCATCGGCAAGTGTTACCGCAACCCAAGTAATTCGATTGTGGATGACAGTCTTCAGTAGAAGTTTCTACGCAATCCATGGTGTAGGGTACATAAGCTTCGGCCTGGCCGAACTTACGGCCGTATATACTTGTTATGCATTAAAAATCATAAAAAATTATAATAACTATTAATTTGGCAAAATATCACAAAATTGTTTAATTCACAAAGGGATGCAAATTCACTGTAACGGATGTTGAAATGGTGGATATCGTCCTATGACAAGCCAGTGTTAAATTCATTGCTCCTGCACCAATTTTGCACCACTTTTGAGAATTATTAAAGCTAGATTTTTGAGAATTATTAAAGCTAGATTAGACAAACAAAAATTTCTTTCATGTAAAGAACTCCATTTTTAAGTCAATCCTCTTAATTATAAAGACAAAATGACTTCATCATGGAAAATTTCATGGACTTTTGGACAAGAGAAAATCAGAGAAATGTGTCTTCTATGTTAAGCAAAATTTACATTCGTATTTTAAGGATATGAAATCTTTGGCCTCACGACAAAATTTTTTTCTGTGTAAAAGTAAATTGTCAATTTATTGGGAATTTTAATTTAAATTGGGGATTTTTGGGGATGAAAGCCTAACAATTTTGGAACAAAAGCTAGAAAACTACTAGCAACACTGATGGCTACTTAATTTTTTCATATCTGCTCAACTTTTCGTCAAACAACTCAAATTCAACTTTTAGGTTGTCACGTTACGAACCTAATGCCTCGTTCACATCACACTTCCACAATCCACTTTAACTCGATGTCAACTGTCATTTATTTTGTAGAAGAGGGATTACAAACACGGTTGTCACCCGTACCAAAAATAATCTACCAAAATTTGAAGAAAATTTTACCAAAAATCTAACAAATTTAAAAAAAAATATTTTGAAATAAAATGTTGCCAAAAATTTGATTAAGAAATTTTTTTTCAAAATTTTATTTCTTTAGAAACATTTGTCAACATTTTATTTCTACAGAAAATTTGGCCAAAATTTACCTCTATGAAAACGTTTGTCAAAATTTTATTTCTATAGGGCAATTTGTCAAATTTTTAAAAATTTTTTTCTATAGGAAATTTTTTAATTTTTTTTCTGTAGAATTTTTTTTTCTATAGAAATTTTTGTCAACATTTTTTTTTCTACAGAAAATTTTGTCAAAATTTACTTCTATGCAAAAGTTTGTCAAAATTTTATTTCTATAGGGCAATTTGTCAAATTTTTAAAAATTTTTTTTCTATAGAAAATTTTTTTAATTTTTTTTCTGTAAATTTTTTTTCTATAGCAATTTTTGTCAACATTTTTTTTCTGTAGAAAATTTTGTCAATTCCTTTTCTGTAGAAAATTTTTCAAATTTTTTTTGTGTGACAATATTTCTATAGAAAGTTTTGTCAAATGTTTTTCTATAGAAAATTTTTGTCAAAATTTTTTCCTATGGAAAATTTTGTAAAAAAAAAAATTTTTAATTTTTTTTCTTTAGAAAATTTTGTCAATTTTACATTAATTTGTATAGAAATAAAAATCTATACAAATTAATGTACATTTTATTTGGAGAGGAATATTTTGCAAAATCTACCAAATTTTATAGAATTCTACGAATCTAGCAAACAGTAAAAATTTACCATCATTTTTGGTAGAATTCTACCAACTGTGGCAACCGTGTTTACAAATCCACTCCGAGCTTAATGTGAATAGGCTATAAGAGGTCCGTAACATTAGGTTAGTAACCACAGTTGCAACAGTTGATAGAGTTCCATCAATAAAGGTAGATTTTTTATGTTTTGTAGAATTTTTGATATAAAATTTTCGTGATACAAAATATTCCTCTACAACTATGTTAAAATGTACATTATTTTTTATAGAAATAACATTTTGTGAGAGTTTTGTATAGAAACAAATTTTTGACAAAGCTTTCTATAGTAAAAAATTTTCTACAGAAATAAAATTTTGACAAAATTTTCTATAGAAATAAAATTTTGACAAAATTTTCTATAGAAATAAAATTATGACAAAATTTTCTGTATAAATAAAATTATGACTAAATTTTCTATAAAATTTTAAATTTTTCTATAGAAATAAAGTTTTGACAAAATTTTCTATAGAAATAAAATTTTGACAAAATTTTCTAAAGAAATAAAATTTGACCAAATTTTCTATAGAAATAAAATTATGACAAAACTTTCTGTAGAAATAAAGTTATGACTAAATTTTCTATAGAAATACAATTTTGGCAAAATTTTCTATAGAAATAAAATTTTGACAAAGTTTTCTATAGAAATAAAATTTCGACAAAATTTTCTATAGAAATAAAATTATGACAAAATTTTCTGTTGAAATAAATTTATGACTAAATTTTTAATAAAAATAAAATTCAAAAATTTTCTATAGAAATGAAGTTTTGACAAAATTTTCTATAGAAAGAAAATTTTGACAAAATTTCTAAAGAAATAAAATTTGGCAAAATTTTCTATAGAATAAAATTATGACAAAAGTTTTTGTAGGAATAAATTTATGACTAAATTTTCTATAGAAATAAATTTTCTATAAAAATGAAATTTAAAAATTTTCTATAGAAATAAAATTTTGACAAATTTTTTGTAGGAATAAAATTTCGACAAAATTTTCTATAGAAATAAAATTTCGACAAATTTTCTATAGAAATAAAATTATTATATTTCATGTTAGCCTGATACCGAAACAGGCAATTGACGTCCAAATTCATTATATCTAATTACAGATATATATTAAGGAACATGGTTAATAGAGCCATTGAAAAGAAAACGCCAGATACAAATCTATACACGCCTGGACTGTACGTGTTTCGGTTCGGCCGAATGAACCTTTCCACAGCCTTTAGTATAGATCTGGCTGGGAGAGATAACTCAATTTTGGGTCCTTTATGCTAACTCCTTATGGAGAAAACATTTGGGAAATTTCCCCTTACAAAGTGAATCATCTTTTCTCCCACTAGAAATAATATTTTGACAAAATTTTCTATAGAAATAAAATTTTGACAAAATTTTCTAAAGAAATAAAATTTTGGCAAAACTTTCTATAGAAATAAAATTATGACAAAATTTTCTAAGAAAAAAAATTTTGACAACATTTTCTATAGAAATAAAATTATGACAAAATTTTCTGTAGAAATAAAGTTATAACTAAATTTTCTATAGAAATAAAATTTTGATAAAATTTTCTATAGAAAGAAATTTTGACAAAATTTCTATAGAAAGAAAATTTGACAAAATTTTCTAAAGATATAAAATTTTGACAAACTTTTCTATATAAATAAAATTATGACAAAATTTTCTGTAGAAATTAATGTTATGACTAAATTTTCTATAGAAATAAATTTTCTATAAAAATGAATTTCAAAAATTTTCTATAGAAATAAAACTTAAAAATTTTCTATAGAAATAAAATTTTGACAAAATTTTCTATAGAAATAAAATTTAAAATTTTCTATAGAAATAAAATTTCGACAAAATTTTCTATAGAAATAAAATTTCGACAAAATTTTATAGAAATAAAATTATGACTAAATTTTCTATAAAAATTAAAATTTAAAATTTTTCTATAGAAATAAAGTTTTGACAAAATATTTTATAGAAATGAAATTTTGACAAAATTTTCTATAGAAATAAAATTTTGACAAAATTTTCTATAGAAATAAAATTTTGACAAAATTTTCTATAGAAATAATATTTAAAATTTTCCTATAGAAATAAAGTTTTGACAAAATGTTCTATAGAAATAAATTATGACAAAATTTTCTGTAGAAATAAAGTTATGACTAAATTTTCTATAAAAATAAAATTTGAAATTTTTTCTATAGAAATAAAGTTTTGACAAAATTTTCTATAGAAATAAAATTTTGACAACATTTCGATAGAAATAAAATTTTGACAAAATTTTCTAAAGAAATAAAATTTTGACAAATTTTCTATAGAAATAAAATTATGACAAATTTTTTGTAGAAATAAAGTTATGACTAAATTTTCTATAGAAATAAATTTTTCTATAAAAATGAAATATAAAATTTTCGATAGAAATAAAATTTGAAAAATTTTCTATAGAATAAAATTTTGAAAAAAATTTCTATAGAAATAAAATTTTGACAAAATTTTCTATAGAAATAAAATTTGAACAAAATTGTCTAGAGGAGCAAAATTTTACAATATTTTCTATTTTTAAATTTTCTAGAGGAACATAATTTTAGAAAATTTTCTAGAAAAATAAAATTTTGATAAAAAATATGATTTTTTAAATTTGGTAGAATTTTCTTCAAATTTGGCACGATTGACAACCGTATTCGTAACCCGGCAGCCAAAAAATTTGAAAGAAATTTATTTTTTCTACAAGTCCTATCGATAGGGAAAGAGTTAAGAAACTATATTTTCGCCATATGATCACGATCTTATTATCGTTTTTGATAAATATTTTATTATTGAGATTTATTGGAGCGGAGCCCATTAATTCAGGGCCATGATGTGATCTAAGTCGCGGTTAAAAATTTTTGCCATTCTTCTATGTTAGTAGGTTTCTGAGAATAACACTCTCCATTATGTCTCCAATGGCAACTTTCGATATTGTATTTCACATTCTATGAATTAATGGTATCGCGTTTACTTCCAAAGGGCTACAGTGTGAGGAGTTCCCTCTTCGAAATATAGTCCTGTATGGAGTAACATATAAATGCCTATAACTTTATTTATGCAAATGTGGTTTCGGAACATTCCATGGTAAGCACCATACTCAGGAGAGCCACATACATAATTATACCACACATAGCACAACATATGAATGTGTGAGGGACACAGCCAGTAGATTTCCCCCCATTGGAGTTGACTCATAATTTAGCATTATCTTGTGTTAGTTTTCTACGTTCCCCGTTTTCTTTGTGGCATAGTCGTCTTAGCTACTGCCGGAGTTATCGTTTATTCTCAACGTTTTTTTCAAAGTTATTCAATAACTTTCAATTATAAAATAGAAAGCAATAATTTCTTGGGAAATCGTTTACCACGGTAAACGATTCAGTACTAAGTGTGAGTGTGTGTGTGTTTGTGTTCGTTTGTATGTGTGCTAATACACACAACTTAAATAACCATCGAGATGCAGAGATAGACACCAAACAAATACCAACATAAATATGTACATTTATAAGAATATCCTTTGGCATATAGACGCATATCCGCACACACACACATACACATACTCTCATTCGCCCGCCTCGAGTAATGCAAAGGAAGCGAAGCTAACAAAGTTTTTCCATTTGCTTAACATTACTTTTTACAACTTTGCACTTTAATGCGTTTCACTTTAACTAACTGAGTCAACAAATGAACGACGAAATATGATGCACTGTGGTTATCAACAAATAAAAGTTCATTATAATGCATTCATAGGGAGCAGAGAATGAAGTCGAACCATTTTTGTCGGCGGCTTGACGGCTAAGCCGATGTAAATTTGTCTTATCGGCGGCGGACAATTATCCATAATAAAATCAATTTTATGTTATCCGAATGGTAATGAGATTAGTTGTACAACTTATCTTACAATCACATTCACATTTAATTCAAATGTTCTGGACCAAATTTTTGCAACATTTTTATAGCAACTTGATACTGACGGATTTTGGATGGAAAGTTAAACATTTTGACAAAACATGCAACCATTATTAATATTTTTTTCTGATTCAAATCAATATTTTTGATTAATTGGCGGCTAACTTTGAGTCGAGATGAGTCAACAAATTCGGCGACGGCTTCGACTGGCAAAAACTAGTCGGCGGCAGCTAAAATCGGCGGCGCGACTCGGCGGCTTCATTCTCTGATATTTAGGGAGGTTTGTCATACCCTGTCGCTATCTGGCATAATCGGTCGGTAAATAGGACCTACCGATTATTCCTGTAAAACATTTTTATACGCTTAGCCCAAAATTTTGGAACTAGGTTTTCATCAATCGATGATAACAAAATCTGCCAAAGAAATCTTCATTGAAAGTTTTTTTCTTGCTCTCAGAGCCGAATGTCAAATTTTGGGTAGATCCCTTTTCAGATAATTGTCATCATCTGATATGTGTGAGGGAAGCAAGATGGTGGTCGGTTGTTGTTATAGGGTGATACGGTCAAAATTTCACCACTTCACCACTACTGTGGTACAGGGTATAATAAGTTTGTGCATTTGTATGTAACGCCAAGAAATAATTGTCATAGACCCATCTTTTAGTATACCGATTGGCTTAGAATTAAATTCTGAGTCGATTTAGCGATGTCCGTCTGTCTGTCTGTCTGTCTGTCCGTCCGTCTGTCTGTATATGTAATTTTGTGCACAAAGTACAGGTCGCAGTTTAAGTCCGATCGTCCTCAAATTTGACATAACGTCTTTCTTCGGTTAGAAGACAATCGCTATTGATTTTGGAAAAAATCGGTTCAGATTTAGATATAGCTGCCATATATAGTTATCACCGATTTGATCATAATTCACGTATTTATGAATCGACGTTCTTCAAATTTTGACCATCTGAATGTTTTATCAGTCCCGTAAAAACTGCCAAATATCAGCTAAATCGGTTCAGATTTATATATAGCTCCCATATATATCTTTCGTCCGATTTGGACTTATATGGCCCCAAAAGCGAGAGTTTTGCCCTGATTTGCTTCAAATTTTGCACAACGAGTACGTTTAATGGTATCGATAATTGTGCCAAATTTAGTTTAAATCGGTTTAGATTTAGATATAGCTCCCCTATATATCTTTCGTCCGATTTTGACTTATATGGCTTCAAAAGCCAGAGTTTTGCCCTGATTTGATTAAAATTTTGTACAAGGAGTATGTTTAATAGTATCGTTAATTGTGCCAAATTTAGTTGAAATCGGTTCAGATTTAGATATAGCTCCCATATATATCTTTCGACCGATTTGGACTTATATGGCCCCAAAAGCCAGAGTTTTGCTCTGATTAGCTTCAAATTTTGCACAACAAGTACGTTTAATAGTATCGTTAAGTGTGCTTAATTTGGTTAAAATCGATTCCAATTTAGATATAGCTCCCATATATATCTTTCGTCCGATTTGGATTTATATGGCCTCAAAAGCCAGAGTTTTGCCCTGAGTTGCTTGAAATTTTGCACAAGGAGTACGTTTTATAGTATCGTTAATTGTGCAAAATTTAGTTGAAGTCGGTTCAGATTTAGACATAGCTCCCATATATATCATTCGCCCGATTTGGTCTAATATGCCAACATAGGCAAAAGTGCTACTCTGATTTACGTGAAATTTTGCAGAGGGAGTAGAATTGAACTTGAAACTTTGCACAGGCAGTAGAATTAAGGTTCTGCATATGCGTGTTTATTTTGGTTGAAATCGGTTCAGATTTTGATATAGCTCCCATATATATCTTTCGCACGTTTTTCCGTCATATGACCACAGAGGTCAAAGTTGTTATCCGATTTAGGTGAAATTTTGCACAGGCAGTAGATTCAACATAGTAACTATGCATGTGAAATTTGATTGCAATCGGTTCAGATTTTGATATAGATTCCATATATATGTTTTTCCTATTTAGGGAAAACTGGCCGAAATACCTACATTTTCCTTATAAAATCGCCACCGCTAGGTCGAAAACTTATCAAAATGACTCAAATTTTCCTATTACTCTATTACACATTAATCGACCGTTAAATCATAAATACACTTTTGCGAAGTTGCCTCAAAATTGGTTCATATTTAAATGTTTCCCCTATTTTTTTTTACTAACATTGTGTTCCACCTCAGCGCATTAGCCGACTTAAATGTAAAATCTATAAGTATTGCAGAACTCTGTACAGATCTGCTCAGATATACAGAATATATGTGTATGGATTCATATAGAATCCAACACATTGGACGGATTTGATATGGTATCGAAAATGTGGACTTACAAAGTGGTGAAGGGTATAATATAGTCGGCCCCGCCCGACTTTAGACTTTCCTTACTTGTTTAATTTGAGTAGGAAAAATTTGAATTTTTGGCAATGTCCACAAATGGTTATCTTCCAGTTTATCATCTTATTTAGATCGTTCTGTCAGTGTGCCCGGGTTTATAAATACCACTGTACATAACATTTTTGCCCTTTCGCTAGTAACTCTTGCCGAGATCCTGGTTTTACATCTGTGGCCAAAGTTAGCCCTACCACCGTTACTAGCGCTTAAAAATAACCATCGTCAACGTCATCTTTATCGCTGGCCGCAGCGAGTGAAGCAACAACCACAAAACTGCTGCATACTATGACTTCCGATATTTAAACAGGCCACAATCTTCCAAAGCTTTTTTTTTTGAGGGGGGTAGATGGTAGATGAATCGGTGGTAGGTGACTCGGTTGGTTGCTCTTGGACACTTCTCGTTATCTGTTCATTTTTTGTGCTATATCTTTGTAGGGATGTGTTTACGCTGTATTTTCCTTCCATCTGGTCATTCATTCACTCATGACATCGTATTCTTCTTATATATTTTCAGTTTGCAAAAATGGTTGGAGTTATGACCAGACCTGGTATGAGGATACAATACCGAGTCAAGAGGATTGGGTTTGTACAAAGGATTTGTTTGTGACAAATGTTTTCGTTGTTGGACGCGTGACAGAAGTTGTGGGTTCATTTCTCCTAGGACAAATGGGTGACATGTAAGTTCAGTTCAGTCCACTAAGGTTCACTTCACTTTTGGCTTAGCCTTAGGTTTTTGGTTTGTCTTGCTTTTAATGCAGCATAATAGCCATTATAGCGAGTCGAAAAACCAAACAACCAAACCAAACCATCATTGTCATCGTTCTCCTCGTCATCATCATCATCGCGCTCATGCTCATGCTCATCATCAACATCAGTAGCCGCAAAAGCTAACCTCATTCAACATTCACTTACTCTATGTTTGTTTCGTCTTCGTTGCCATCTGACCATGACCATACTCCTGACCTGATCCCTCCATCATCATCATCATCATCGCCGTGGTCGTCATAGTCATTACTAGCATTTCCCTTGGCTTGTCGGAAAAAGCAAAGTAAAGTCAAATGTTTTTCAATTGTCAAGTTTGCAAGAAGAGGAGGAGGACCAAGGCAAAGCAAAACCACCACTGCAGTTTGTGGTGGTAGGTGCTGGTAGAGCTACTGGTTCCTGGCTGGCTACTGGTGCTTCGGTGACACAAAAGTGTCCTGCCAAGCAAATCAAATTAAAAGGAATACATTAAATTCTATTATTTAAGGATAATTGAAAAGCGTTAATGTCCTTTGTTCCTGTCTTGTCCTGTACTGTCGTCCTGTTATTCCTTGTATTGTTTTCTCATTCTCCAGGTTTTTAATAGTGTTATTGTTTTCATTATTTTTTCTTTTCTCTCTCTCTCTCTCTCTTCCTTACTCTCTCCCCTTTTCCTATGTCCTTTTCCTACATACAGCTTTGGAAGACGGGTGGTCTATTACATCAGTGTGATATTTTGCTCTGTTGGCCGTTTGACATCGATTGTGACCACTGGTCATTACATCTGGTTCCTGATTTTTTCTGGCTTGGCTGCATTGACCGTAAACAGTCTTTTTCAATCACCTCAAATTATTGGCATGGAAATATCAAGAGAGTAAGTTCTTTTCCCCCATTCCCATTTCCTCAATAGTCAATTAGTAGTTCATGTGCTAAGTTTTTCCATTTAACTTGGGAATGATATGAGAATTTTAACTTTCTTTTTTATGGTAAATGGTTATTGAATAAATTTCTTGGTACTTTTAGCTCATTGGGTTTTAGTCATGTGATTAACAAAATAAGAAAAGGGGATATTATTGAGATGCTTTGTAAGAAATTTCGATTATGAGTGTTCATAAGAAATTAAAGATTACCTCGAAATCCAAAAATTTTAAGTATCAAAAATTATATATAGTTAGAAATCTGGAAATAATTTTTCGAATTCAGAAATAAATGGAGAAACCATTTCATCCTACATTTGGCTACAAATAATAATAAACAATTTATAAAAACAGGTATGGAAATGAGGAACAATTTGAAAGAATGAGGAACAATTGGAAGGAAGTACATCATTGATCCAATAAGTCTTCAGCCTCGCCGCCTAATGCAAGAGTATCGCCATCCTGCTCTGAAAAACCATTGTCGTAAACACAAAGACTTTAAAATATGAATTCGAAACAACGATTTCTTACTTGACCAGAACTCGATATGTTCGTTGGGGGATGTGACCGGTTGCCAAATTTTCGAAAGAAATAGAATTTAGCAAAAAAAATATTTATGGAAGTAAAAGTTTTGTTTCTATAGCAAATTTATATTTCTATAGAAAATCGTTGAAAAATGTTTTACAGAAATAAATTCTGCGAACATTTTTTTATAGGAATACAATTTTCAGAAAAGTTTCCAAAGAAATATAATCTTTTTGAAAATTCTCTGTAGATATAAAGTTTTACGAAATTTTACTATAGAAATAAAATTTCTATAGAAATTAAAATTTTGCGAAAATTTCCTATAGAAAAAACAAATTTTGTTTCTATAGACAACTTTCGTAAATTTTTATTTCTACATAGAAAAAAATTTCACAAACATTTTTCCAATTAAAATCTTAATTAAGTTTTAAACAAGTATATACGGCCATAAGTTCGGCCAGCTCGAAGCTTATGTACCCTCCACCATGGATTACGTAGAAACTTCTTCTAAACACTGCCATCCACTATCGAATTACTTGAGTTGCGGTAACGCTTGCCGATGGCAAGGTAGCTTAAAACCTCCTGACACCGTCTTCTAAATTGTAAGTAGGTCCATACGTGATATATATTAAATCAAACAAGTATATACGGCCGTAAGTTCGGCCAGGCCGAAGCTTATGTACCCTCCATCATGGAGTGCGTAGAAACTTCTTCTAAACACTGCCGTCCACAATCGAATTACTTAAGTTGCGGTAACGCTTGCCGATGGCAAGGTATCTTAAAACCTCCTAACACCATCTTCTAAATTTTATGTAAGTCCAAACGTGGTATATATTAAATCAAACAAGTATATACGGCCGTAAGTTCGGCCAGGCCGAAGCTTATGTACCCTCCATCATGGATTGCGTAGAAACTTCTTCTAAACACTGCCGTCCACAATCGAATTACTTAAGTTGCGGTAACGCTTGCCGATGGCAAGGTATCTTAAAACCTCCTAACACCATCTTCTAAATTGTATGTAAGTCCATACGTGGTATATATTAAATCAAAAAAGATCGATCCAATACGTATATAATTCAGTTTGACAAAGTTAACAAAATTTTCTATAGAAATAAAATTTTCACAAAATTTTTTATAGAAATAAAAATTTTGACAAAATTTTCTATAGAAAGAAAATTTTGACAAAAATTTCTACAGAAATAAAATTTTAACAAAATTTTCTATAGAAATAAACTTTTGACAAAATTTTCTATACAAATAAAATCTTGGTAGATTATTTTTGGCTCGAGTGGTAACCATGATTATGAACCGAATAAAATTTGAACAAAATTTTCTATAGAAATAAAATTTTGATAAAATTTTCTATAGAAATAAAATTCTGACAATGATGAAAATTTTATTATGAACCGAATAAAATTTTAACACAATTTTCTCTAGAAATAAAATTTTGACAAAATTTTCTATAGAAATAACCATGATTATGAACCGATATAGACCAATTTTTGTGTGATTGGACCAATTTTGGTATGGTTTTTAGCGACCATATACTAACACCACGTTCCTAATTTGAACCGGATCGGATGAATTTCGCTCCTCCAAGAGGCTCCGGAGGTCAAATCTGGAGAACGTTTTATATGGGGGCTATATATAATTATGAACCGATGAGGACCAATTTTTGCACGGTTGTTAGAGACCATATACCAATACCATGTACCAAATTTCAGCCGGATCGGATGCAATTTGCTTCTCTTTGAGGCTTCGCAAGCCAAATCTGGAGATCGGTTTATATGGGGTCTATATATAATTATGGACCGATGTGGACCAATTTTTGCATGGTTTTAGAGACCATATACCAACATCATGTACCAAATTTCAGGCGGATCGGATGAAATTTGCTTCTCTTTGAGGCTCCACAAGCCAAATCTGGGGATCGGTTTATATGGGGGCTATATATAATTATGGACCTATGTGGACCAATTTTTGCATGAATGTTAGAGACCACATACCAACACCATGTACCAAATTTCAGCCGGATCGGATGAAATTTTCTTCTCTTTGAGGCTCGGCAAGCCAAATCTGGGGATCGGTTTATATGGGGGCTATATATAATTATGGACCGATGTGAACCAATTTTTGTACGCTTGTTTGAGACCATATACCAACACCATGTACCAAATTTCAGCCGGATCGGATGAAATTTGCTTCTCTTTTAGGCTCCGCAAGCCAAATCTGGGGATCGGTTTATATGGGGGCTATATATAATTATGGACCGATGTCGACCAATTTTTGCGTGGTTGTTAGAGACCATATACCAACACCATATACTAAATTTCAGCCGGATCGGATGAAATATGCTTCTGTTAGAGGCTCCACAAGCCAAATCTGAGGGTCCCTTTATATGGGGGCTATACGTAAAAGTGGACCGATATTGCCCATTTTCAATACCATCCGACCTACATCGATGACAACTACTTGTGCCAAGTTTCAAGTCGATAGCTTGTTTCGTTCGGAAGTTAGCGTGATTTCAACAGACGGACGGACGGACGGACGGACATACTTAGATCGACTCGGAATTTCACCACGACCCAGAATATATATACTTTATGGGGTCTTAGAGCAATATTTCGATGTGTTACAAACGGAATGACAAAGTTACTATACCCCCATCCTATGATGGAGGGTATAAAAAGATCCATCCAATACGTATATAATTCAGTTTGACAAAGTAGACATAAAATTTTTACAAAATTTTCTATAGAAATAAAATCTTAACAAAATTTTCTATAGAAATAAAATTTTAACAACATTTTCTATAGAAATAAACTTTTGACAAAATTTTCTATAGAAATAAAATCTTGGTAGATTATTTTTGGATCGAGTGGCAACCATGATTATGAACCGAATAAAATTTGAACAAAATTTTCTATAGAAATAAAATTTTGACAAAATTTTCTATAGAAATAAAATTTTGACTATGATGAAAATTTTATTATGAACCGAATAAAATTTTAACAAAATTTTCTCTAGAAATAAAATTTTGACAAAATTTTCTATAGAAATAAAATTTTGACAAAATTTTCTATAGAAATAAAATTTGGTAGATTATTTTTGGCTCTAGTGGCAACCATGATTATGAACCGATATGGACCAATTTTTGTGTGATTGGACCAATTTTGGTATGGTTGTTAGCGACCATATACTAACACCACGTTCCTAATTTGAACCGGATCGGATGAATTTTGCTCCTCCAAGAGGCTCCGGAGGTCAAATCTGGAGAACGTTTTATATGGGGGCTATATATAATTATGGACCGATATGGACCAATTCTGGCACGGTTGTTAAAGATCATATACTAACACCATGTTCCAAATTACAACCGGATTGAATGAAATTTGCTTCTCTTGGAGACTTCGCAAGCCAAATATGGGGATATGTTTATATGGGGGCTATATATAATTATGAACCGATGTGTACAAATTTTTGCACGGTTGTTAGAGACCATATACCAATACCATGTACTAAATTTCAGCCGGATCGGATGCAATTTGCTTCTCTTTGAGGCTTCGCAAGCCAAATCTGGAGATGGGTTTATATGGGGTCTATATATAATTATGGACCGATGTGGACCAATTTTTGCATGGTTGTTAGAGACCATATACCAACATCATGTACAAAATTTCAGGCGGATCGGATGAAATTTGCTTCTCTTTGAGGCTCCGCAAGCCAAATCTGGGGATCGGTTTATATGGGGGCTATATATAATTATGGACCGATATGAACCAATTTTTGCATGGTTGTTAGAGACCATATACTAACTCCATGTACCAAATTTCAGCCGGATCCTATGAAATTTACTTCTCTTAGAGCAATCGCCAGCCAAATTTGGGGGGACCGATATGGACCAATTTCTGTATGGTTGTTAGAGACCATATACTTACACCATGTACCAAATTTCAGCCGGATCGGACGAAATTTACTTCTCTTAGAGCAATCGCAAGTCAAATTTGGGGGTCCGTTTATATGGGGGCTATACGTAAAAGAGGACCGATATGGCCCATTTGCAATACCATTCGACCTACATCAATAACAACTACTTGCGCCAAGTTTGAAGTCGATAGCTTGTTTCGTTCGGAATTTAGCGTGATTTCAACAGACGGACGGACGGACGGACATCCTCAGATCGACTCAGAATTTCACCACGACCCAGAATATATATACTTTATGGGGTCTTAGAGCAATATTTCGATGTGTTACAAACGGAATGACAAAGTTAATATACCCCCCATCCTATGGTGGAGGGTATAAAAATATTCAATTAAAAACTTAATTAATTCAACAAATTTTTTAAATGAAAAAAAAAAAATAATCAAAAAATCAATTAATGTATCAATTAATTTTTTGAAATGGATCAATTGATTTTTAATTGGACCAATTAACTGTTTAATTGAGTCTCAATTAATTTTACTATCATTTCTGCCATCGAAGATATTTCAATTAAAAAATTAATTGGATCAATTAATTTCGTATTTGAATCGGAAAACAATAGAATGTATGCTAAGATCGAATGTGTTTCCATATTATATTGTTGCCAGATCCAATAAAAAAAAACATCATCTCTGATGAAGCTGGAAATAATCCCAGCGAAA
Organism: Haematobia irritans; assembly: GCF_050003625.1. Lineage (NCBI taxonomy): Eukaryota > Metazoa > Arthropoda > Insecta > Diptera > Muscidae > Haematobia > Haematobia irritans. The sequence goes on along the minus strand of NC_134397.1, from coordinate 248,273,297 downwards.
CGTTGGATGAAAATAATGGAATAATTCAATATTTGTTTTATTCGCATTCAAAAGTGACCTTGAAAGCCCAGAGAAAAAAAATTTTTTTGTGTGTATGGAAAATATTCGTTAAATTTTTAAAGAAATAAAATTTTTTTATTTCTATAGAAATAACATTTTGCGAAAATTTTCTATAGAAATAAATTTATGTGGAAATCTAATGTCTTTCCATACTATATTGTTGCCAGATCCAATAAAAAAATCATCTCTGATGAAGCTGGAAATAATACCAGCGAAACGTTGGTTGAAAATAATGGAAAATTTTGCAACACTTTCTATAAAAATAAAAAATTGCCACATTTTCTATAGAAATAAAAGTTTGCGGAAATTTTTATAAAAATAAAATCTTGCAAATAAAATTGTTATTTCAATGGAAAATCTTGACAAATGTTTTCAAGAAATAAAGTTTTGCGAAAAATGTCTATAGAAATAAAATTTAGCGAAAATTTTCTATAGAAATAAAAATTTTCTAAAGAAATAAAAATTTGACAAATTTTCTATAGAAATACAATTTGCCCAAATTTTTTATAGAATACAAATTTTGTTTTTATAGAAAATTTTTTATTTCTTTATTTCTATAGAAAATTGACGCTAAATTTTCAAAGACATACAATTTTGAGAAATAAAATTTTGCGAATATTTTCTATAGGAATAAATGTTTGTGGAAATTAAATTTCGTAAAAATGTTGTCTCTAAATAAAATGTTTGCCAACGTTGGCTTTTGAAATAAAATTTTGCGAAAATTTTCTAGAAAAATAAAATTTTGCGAAAATTTTCTATAGAAATAAATTTTTGGAGAAATTCTACAGAAATAAATGTTTGCAGAAATTTTTTATAGAAATAAAATTTTGCCAACACTTTCTACAGAAATAAAATTTTGCCGAAATTCTATAGAACTAAATGTTTGCGGAGTTTTTCTATAGAAATAAAATTTTGAGGAAATTGTTTTATCGAAAGAAAATTTTATCAAAACTATCTAAGGAAATACAAATTTTTATTTCTATTTTTTTAATTTTGCGAAAATTTTCTAAAGAAGAAAAAAATTGCCGAAAAAAATAAAAATTGCAAAAATTATCAATAGAATAAAATTTCGTAAAAATTTTCTCTAGAAATAAAATGTTGCCGTAATTATAGAGATAAATTTGTGCGAAAAATTTTTAGAGAAATAAATTTTTGGCAAAATTTTCTGTAGAAATATAAATTTTGCAAAACTTTCTCTACACAGAAAAAAATTTCACAAAAAAATTTTACAATTAAAATTTTAATTGAGTTTTACCAAATATTCAATTAAAAATTTAATTGAATCAAAAAATTTTTTAATTGAAACAAAAAACAATCACAAAAAAATTAATAGTATCAATTAATTTTTTAATTGGATCAATTAATTTTTTAATTGAAACTATCATTTCTGTGATTGAAGACAATTCAATTAAAAAATTAATTGGATCGATTAATTTCGTGATTGAATCAAAAAAAATTGTGTGTAGGAATAAATTTTTGTGGAAATTCTATAAAAAAATGTTAGCCCAAATTTTCTATAGAAATAAAATTTCGCAAAAAAATTAATGTAACAATATGAAACTCTATATATTTTTCATTTATGTTTAGTTTAATTTTTCTAAAGCAAAAATATCGGAAATAATATAAAATTTAAGAATCGGCAAAGCGCCATCTTGAAATGATCGTATCTTTGGTACAGTAAAACCTCTGAAAGGTGGACAACCACGGTCGCTTACATTTTGTTCACATTTGGGAGGTGTCCAGTTATGAGAGGTTATTTTTAATTTGTTAATAAAGCAATCGTCTCCAGACAACTGTCCACATTTGGAAGGTGTCCGGTTTTCAGAGTGTTCAAGTTTGAGAGGTTTCACAGTATTTTCTTTGTACTAACCTCTGCTCTCCCAAAATGCCTCAGGCCCAATGTAATGAGATCCGGAGATTTGGTGGCCATTAACACCGAATGACTTTTCTTTATTTTTGTATGTAAAAAATAAAATGAGAGATCAACGTTTTTCCTATACCTGAAGAAGGCGTTGATGCGTTTAGCATGATGCATGTTTTGGAGACACCTCAATCAGAGTGGCAAAAGTGCTTTGACGATTGATTCAAGTGCATGCAAAAGTGCATAGATCTTAAAAGGGACTATTTTGAAAAACCATAAAGCGATATGCAATGATTAATATTTGTTTTTGTTCTTTAATCCTGAAATATAAATCCTCGTAGAAGTTTCATTACTGTCCTTCAAAAATTTTTAAGGTTCCATAGAAAGTTCTTTTTAAAACCAAAATACTTTCATATCTCATTTTCCCATTTTCTTTTGCAACTTTCAGAGAAGATCGTAGTACTATCGCTATTTATCAGAGTTTTGGTTGGTCCATTGGAACTACACTGATGCCTTTGCTTTTCTGGTGGTTACGCGAATGGGAGCCCTTCATGTGGATAACAACAGTGCCAACAGCAGTAGTTTTGATTTTTTCAAAGTGAGTACAACATCAGCACCAACACCATAATCATCATCATCCAAAAAACGGCTACACCGCTGACGATGGTAACAATATTCCTGACATAGGGTATAACGACATTATTGTGATAAAGTAATTTGATTTAGTTTAAATTTATCTACTAATTTATAACAAAAAATTTCAACATAAGTAATTGATAAATTATTGATGAGAAGAAGAAAAATAAATAAATGTTGGACAGATTATTTCACACATCGTCAAAATTTTATTTCTATAGCACATTTTGTCAATATTTTATTTCTATAGAAAATAGAAAATTTTGTCAAAATTTTATTTCTATAAAAAATTTTGTCAAAATTTTATTTCTATAGAAAATAAAAAATTTTGAAAAAATGTTATTTATATAAACAATTTTGTCAAAATTTTATTTCTACAGAAAATTTTTTCAAAATTTTATTTATTTAGAAAAAATTTTCTAAATTTTATTCTGGTAGAAAATTTTGTCAAAATTCAATTTCTATAAATTTTTTTGTCAGAATTATATTTCTATTAAAAATTTTGTCAAAATTTTAATTCTACAGAAAATTTTGTGAAAATTTATTTCTACAGAAAATTTTGTGAAAATTTTATTACTACAGAAAATTTTGTCAAAATTTGATTTCTATAGAAAATTTTGTCAAAATGTTGTTTCTATACAAAATTTTGTCAACATTTTATTTCTATAGAAAACTTTGTCAAAATTTTATTTCTACGGAACATTTTGTCAAAATTTTACTTCTATAAAATATATTTTATCAAAATTTTATATTTATAGAAAATTTTGTGTACATTTTATTCCGATAGAACATTTTGTCAAAATTTTATTTTTATAGAATATTTTATCAAAATTTTATTTCTATAGAAAACTTTGTCAAAATTTTATTTCTATAGAAAATTTTGTCAAATTTTTACTTCTATAAAATATATTTTATCAAAATTTTATATTTATAGAAAATTTTGTGTACATTTTATTCCGATAGAACATTTTGTCAAAATTTTATTTTTATAGAAAATTTTGTCAAAATTTGATTTCTATAGAAAATTTTGTCAAAATTTAATTTCTATAGAAAATTTTGTCAAAATTTTAGTTCTATAAAAATTTTTGTCAAAATTTTATTTCTATAGAAAATTTTGTCAACATTTTATTTCTAAAGAAAATTTTGTCCAAATTTTATTCCGATAGAAAATGTTGCCAAAAATTTATTTCTATAGAAAATTTTGTCAAAATTTTATTTTATCAAAATTTTATTTCTATAGAAAACTTTGTCAAAATTTTATTTCTAAGGAAAATTTTGTCAAAATTTTATTTCTGTAGAATATTTTATCAAAATTTTATTTTTATAGAAAATTTTGTCAAAATTCTATTCCGATAGAAAATTTTGTCAAAATTTTATGTCTATAGAAAATTTTGTCAAAATTGGATTTCTATAAAAAATTTTGTCAAAATTTGATTTCTACAGAAAATTTAGTCAAAATGTTGTTTCTATAAAAAATTTTGGGAAAATTTTATTTCTATAGAAAACTTTGTCAACATTTTATTTCTACGGAAAATTTTGTCAAAATTTTATTTCTGTAGAATATTTTATCAAAATTTTATATATATAGAAAATTTTGTGTAAATTTTATTCCGATAGAACATTTTGTCAAAATTTTATTTTTATAGAAAATTTTGTCAAAATTTGATTTCTATAGAAAATTTTGTCAAAATTTTACTTATATAAAAAATTTTGTAAAAATTTTATTTCTATAGAAAATTCTGTCAACATTTTTTTTCTAACGAAAATTTTGTCAAAATTTTATTCCGATAGAAAATGTTGCCAAAAATTTATTTCTATAGAAAATTTTGTCAAAATTTGATTTATACAGAAAATTTTGTCAAAATGTTGTTTCTATAAAAAATTTTGTGAAAATTTTATTTCTATAGAAAATTTTGTCAAAAGTTTACTTCTATAAAATATATTTTATCAAAATTTTGTATTTATAGAAAATTTTGTGTAAATTTTGTTCCGATAGAACATTTTGTCAAAATTTTATTTTTATAGAAAATTTTGTCAAAATTTGATTTCTATAGAAAATTTTGTCAAAATTTTAGTTCTATAAAAAATTTTGTCAAAATTTTATTTCTATAGAAAATTTTGTCAACATTTCATTTCTAAAGAAAATTTTGTCCAAATTTTATTCCGATAGAAAATGTTGCCAAAAATTTATTTCTATAGAAAATTTTGTCAAAATTTTATTTCGATAGAAAATGTTGTCAAAATTTTCTATAGAAATAAATGTTTGAAAACATTTTCTATCGGAATAAAATTTTGACAAAATTTTCTATTGTGATAAAGTAATTTGATTTAGTTTAAATTTATCTACTAATTTGTAACAAAAAAATTCAACACAGGTAATTGATAAATTAGTAATGAGAAGAAAAAAAATAAATAAATCTTGGACAGTTTATTTCACACACTGATACCACCAGAGCTTTAAAAAAATTCAAAATTTTGTCAAGATTTTATTTCTATAGAAAATTTTGTCAAAGTTTTGATTTCCATAGAAAATGTTGTCAAATTTTATTTCTGTAGAAAATTTTGGCAAAATCTTATTTCTATAGAAAATTTTGTCAAAATCTTATTTCTATAGAAAATTTTGTCAAAATTTAACTTCTATAGAAAATGTTGTCAAAATTTTATTGCTATAGAAAATTTTGTCAAAATTTTATTTCTATAGAAAATTTTGTCAAATTGTATTTCTATAGAAAATTTTGTCAAAATCTTATTTCTATAGAAAATTTTGTCAAATTTTATTTCTATAGAAAATTTTGTCAAAATTTTATTTCTATAGAAAATGTTGTCAAAATTTTATTTCTATAGAAAATTTTGTCAATATTTTATTTTTATAGAAAATTTTGTAAAAATTTTATTTCTATAGATAATTTTGTCAACATTGTATTTCTATAGAAAATTAAAAATTTTGACAAAATTTATTTCTATAAAAAATTTTTTCAAATTTTTATTTATTTACACAATTTTGTCTAAATTTTTTTTTTTATAGAAAACTTTGTCGAGATTTTATTTCTACGGAAAATTTTGTCAAAATTTTATTTCTGTAGAATATTTTATCAAAATTTTATTTTTATAAAAAATTTTGTCCAAATTTTATTTCTATAGAAAATTTTGTCAACATTTTATTTCTAAAGAAAATTTTGTCAAAATTTTATTCCGATAGAAAATGTTGTCAAAATTTTATTCCCATAGAAAATTTTGTCAAAATTTTACTTCTATAGAAAATTTTGTCCAAATTTTACTTCTATAGAAAATTTTGTCAAAATTTTACTTCTATAAAAACGTTTGTCAATTTTTTTTTTCTGTTGAAAACAATGTCAAAATTTTATATCTATTGAAAATTTTGTCAAAATTTTATTTCTATAGAAAATTTTGTCAAAATTTTATTTGTATACTATATTGTTCACATATCTGCCCCGCGGCAGGTATGTGAACAATATTCTATTTTCGATACATCCAAGAGAATATATGATGTGGGGATAACTATGCGAATGTGGTCTGATCCTTTTGGGGATTTTTTTGGGGTTTGATTGTTTTCGCATTTTCTTGTTTGCCCCTTTGTTATTCATTACGACAAATTGCATAAAAGGAATGAAACGAGTAAAACTCTTTAAGCTGGGAGAAAATGAAAACAATGGCATACAGAGACATAGTCATGACCATGGCCAGCCAGCATCAGTAGCAGGAGTAAGGATAACTACTACGGCCCCCTTTTGATATAGTGTCGTGTCCTTCTACAACCCTTAAACCCGAGAGTAAAGCATATTGTAGTAGAATGAATGTCTTTTTGGCATTCACCATCATTGAATAGTGATGGACGTATAATAAATTTGTCATTCCATTGGTAACACATCGATATAAAGTTTCCATACGATCTAATAAAATCCAGCTTTAACTTTGAGAATTTCTAAATGGTGGCACATTTATTTTAAAAATGTGTCTCGAAAAACTGACAAACCTTGTCATAAAGAACACGGATGGAAAGCCTAAATTCGGATGGGGCCAATGTGGCTCCTGTCTGGTCATATAAGAATTCGTAGCCGAATTAGGGTTCACAAAGTACGACAAAAAGTTCAAATTCAAATCAATCAATTAAAAAGTGGGTATGAAAAGATGTGCCAGACCAAGAGTATACCTCGCTGATATAGAGGAGGTGTCAGACGAAGATTATATTTCGTTGATGAAGGGGGAAGAGAGAGCTGTCAGACGAGGAAATAAAATTTTGACAAAATTTTCTATAGAAATAAAATTTTGACAAATTTTTCTACGGAAATAAAATTTTGAGAAAATTTTCTATCGGAATAAAATTTTGAAAAAATTTTCTATAGAAATACAATTTTGAGCAAATTTTTTGTAGAAATAAAAATTTGAGCAACTGTTCTATAGAAATAAAATTTTGACAAAATTTTCTATGGAAATAACATTTTGCTAAATTTTCTATAGAAATCAAACTTTGATAACATTTTCGATAGAAATAAAATGTTGACAAAATTTTCTATAGAAATCAAATTTTGACAAATTTTTCTGTAGTAATAAAATTTTGAGGAAGTTTTTTATAGAAATATAATGTTGACAGTTTTTCTATAGAAATAAAATTTAGACAAAATTTTCTATAGAAATAAAATTTTGAGAAAATTTTCTATAGAAGTAAAATTTTGACAAAATTTTCTATAGAAACAAAATTCTGACAAAATTTTCTATAGAAATAAAATTTTGACACAATTTTCTATAGAAACAAAAATTTTACAAAATTTTCTATAGAAATAGAATTTTAACCAAAAATTTTTTTTGAAGTAAAAATTTTGAAAAAACTTTTTATAAAACTGAAATCTTGAGAAAATTTTCTATAGAAATAAAATGTTGACAATATTTTCTATAGCAATAAAATTTTGACAAAATTTTCTAAAGAATAAAATGTTGACAAAATTTTCTATAGTAATAAAATTTTGAGAAAGTTTTCTTTAGAAATAAAATGTTGACAAAATTTTTCCATGGAAATAAAATTTTGACAAAATTTGCTATTGAAATAAAATTTTGAGAAAATTTTCAATAGAAATAAAATGTTGACAAAATTTTCTATAGAAATAAAATTTTGACAAAATTTTCTATAGAAACAAAATTTTTACAAAACTATCTATAGTTATAAAATTTTGGCAAAATTTTCTCTAGAAATAAAATGTTGACAAAATTTTCTATAGAAATAAAAATTTGAGAAATTTTCTATGGAAATAAAATTTTGAGAAAATTTTCTACAGAAATAAAATTTTAACAAAATTTTTCGATAGAAATAAAATGTTGACAAAATTTTCTATAGAAATAAAATTTTGAGAAAATTTTCCATAGAAATAAAATTTTGACAAAAATTGCTATTTCTGTAGAAATAAATGTTGACAAATGTTTCTATAGAAATAAAATTTTGACAAAATTTTGTATAGAAATAAAATTTTGAAAACATGTTCTACAGAAATAAAATTTGGACAAAATTTTTCTATAGAAATAAAATGTCGACAAAATTGTCTATAAAAAGAAAATTTTGACAAAATTTTCTATAGAGATAAAATTTTGACAAAATTTGCTATAGAAATAAAATTTTGAGAAAATATAATTTTCTATAGAAATAAATTGTTGACAAAATTTTTTATAGAAATAAAATTTTGATAAAATTTTCTATAGAAATAAAATGTTGAGAAAATTTTCTATAGAAATAAAATTTTGAGAAAATTTTCTACAGAAATAAAATTTTGACAAAATTTGCTATAGAAATAAAATTTTGACAAAATTTTCTATAGAAACAAAATTTTTACAAAATTTTCTATAGAAAAAATATTTTGAGAAAATTTTCGATAGAAATAAAATGTTGACAAAATTTTCTATAGAAATAAAATTTTCACAAACTTTTCTATATAAATAAAATTTTGACAATATTTTCTATAGAAACAAAATTTTGACACAATTTTCTATATTAATAAAATTTTGGCAAAATTTTCTATAGAAATAAAATTTTTACAAAATTTTCTATAGAAATAGAATTTTAACAATTTTTTTTTTTTTTGAAATAAAACTTTGAGAAAATTTTCTATAGAAATAAAATGGTGACAAATTTTTCTATAGGAATAACATTTTGACAAAATTTTCTATAGAAATAAAATTTTGACAAAAATTTTCTATAGAAATAAAATTTTACAATATTTTTTATAGAAAAAGAATTTTAACAAAATTTTTTTTGAAATAAAAATTTGAGAAAATTTTTTTATAGAAATAACTCTTGAGAAAATTTTCTGTAGAAATAAAATGGTGACAAAATTTTCTATACAAATAAAATTTTGACAAAATTTTCTATAGAAATAAAATTTTGACAAAATTTTCTATAGAAACAAAATTTTGACAAAATTTTCTATAGTACTAAAATTTTGGCAAAATTTTCTATAGAAATAAAATTTTAACAATTTTTTTTTTAAATAAAAATTTGAGAAATTTTTTTTATAGAAATAAATCTTGAGAAAATTTTCTATAGAAATAAATCGTGAGAAAATTTTCTGTAGAAATAAAATGGTGTCAAAATTTTCTATAGAAATAAAATTTTGAGAAAATTTTCTATAGAATTAAATTTTTGACAAAATTTGCTATAGAAATAAAATTTTCGATAGAAATAAAATGTTGACAAAATTTTCTATAGAAATAAAATTTTGAGAAAATTTTCTGCAGAAATAAAATTTTCTATAGAAATACAATTTTGACAAAATTTTCTATAGAAACAAAATGTTGACAAAATTTTCTCTTGTAATAAAATTTTAGCAAAATTTTCTATAGAAATAAAATTTTGGCTAAATTCTCTACAGAAATAAAATGTTGACAAAATTTTCTATACAAATGAAATTTGAGAACATTTTCTATAGAAATAAAATTTTGAGAAAATTTTCTATATAAACAAAATTTCGACAATATTGTCTATAGAAATAAGATTTTGACAAAATTTTCTGAAGAAATAAAATTTTGACAAAATTTTCATTAGAAATAAAATTTTGACCAAATTTTTTACAAAATTCTATAAAATTTGTACAAAATTTTTTATAGAAATAAAATTTTGAGAAAATTTTCGATAGAAATAAAATTTTGAGAAAATTTTCGATAGAAATAAAATTTTGACAAAATTTTCTAAAAAGCTCTATAAAATGTTTACAAAATTTTTACGAAATTTTCTATAGAAATAGAAATTTGATGGCATGTTTGGTTCAAAAAAATACTGTGCGGAATGTGGTGTGTATCAGTCCATGCTTTCATATATCCTATATAGAGACTAGAGGTGTGCACGTGAGTAATAGTTTACTCACGCTCACGCACACTCATGACTGAAAAAGCATACTCACGTACACTCACGCACGATATTTTTTGGTAGGACTCACGCTCACGCACACTCACGAAAAGAAAAATTGTACTCACGCACACTCACGCACGAAAACGTCGTGACTCACGAAAAATACCGTTACTCACGAATAATTTTATGATTAATTTACCTCACCGAAGTGTCTGAAAACATGAGCATTATTAAAATCGAGAGTGTTATTAAACTCTTAACATCCCAGGTGTCACGAAAATTGTAATTGAATTTAACTCTTAAGCGTTTTATGTTGGTGAGCAGGAATATTTTCGTGAGTGTAATTCGTTACTCACGCACACTCACGAAAATATTATTTTCGTGACTCACGCTCACGCACGACATTTTGGTTTGTTAATCACGCACACTCACGCTGTTGTCATGAGCGTGACTCACGACTCACGAACGAATCACGAAAATTTTCGTGAATCACGACAATTTCGTGTCACGTGCACACCTCTAATAGAGACGATCTTCTGATTTCATTTCTTGGGCATCTGGACACTGTAATTTTTATTCGATTTGCTTGAAATTGAAAATCCACAGGTGGGTATTTAAGATTCGGTCTGGCCTAACTTACGGCCATCTCTACTTTTTTTGTTGTTATTATCAGTCTATATTTTTTGTGCCTCTTCCTTGATTGTTATTGTGTGGTACGAGAGAGACTTGCAAATGCATTGAAATTGGATTCGAACTTCCCCAGCCCCCAACCCCCAAGGACATAGTTCCAAAAACACAAGAACTCATTGAAGCATAACGCAATTGCACGATGTCTTCTTATGCTCAATTCGACATGTATGACTATGACCGTCCGCCTGTCCATTTGTGTCAGTCTATCCTTTCGTTGTTTTGACTGTGGACTGTTTTCTTGCGTTTCTCGTTTTTTTTTTTGTTTTGAAGTGCGTTTGCATGGAATGCGATGATAGAATGGGGGACTACTGGTTTGTGTTCAATTCATTTGAAATCCAATCAAATTCATTCGATTGTTTTCAATTTCTTTCGATAAAACAACAACAACACCAACAAAAAAACTCTGTCCAGAAAAAAAATTAGAGTCCTGGAACCGTTTTTTTTTTGTGCTGGGTTTCGTATACAACATTGTTTTGTTTTATGACCGTATGCTATGGACTATCGCAAAAGACTTTTGTAGCTATTTTGAAGGCTTGGGTAATGGAGTTGCGACATCTATTGCTTTGGCTTGCTATCTTTTTCCAATTGCTTTGGCCATGGTTTAGTTTTGGGATTAATACTTTGGCCATATTTTCAAATTAAATCTTTGGAATTTTGTACGAATACTGGGAAGCATTAAGAGAAATTTTTGGAACCACAAACTGTTGGGGTTTGATTGAGCAATTCCAGGTGTCCCAAAAGGGGCAAACAGGAAGAATAAAAAAAACAAAACAAAAACAACATGTGATTCTATATTACGCTTTCACACGAACACTTTATAGATAAGAAGTTATCGATCGCGTACTAAAATAATGCGAACCATTACACTCAGGGTCGAAACTTGGAGAAAATCTTACCAAAAACTATCAAAAAATATTATTTTCCAAAAATGTATTTCTTCAGAAAGTTTTGTCAAAATTTTATTTCTACAGAAAATTTTGTCAAATTTTATTCTATAGAAAATTTTGTCAAAATTTTATATCTATAGAAAATTTTGTCAATATTTTATTTCTATAGAAAAATTTATTTCTAGAAAATTTTGTCAACAATTTATTTCTATAGAAGGTTAGGTTAGGTGGCAGCCCGATGTATCAGGCCCACTTATACTGTTCCGTCCATTGTGATACCACATTTGGTGAACTTCTCTCTTATCACTGAGTGCTGCCCGATTCCATGTTAAGCTCACTGACAAGGGACCTCCTTTTATAGCCGAGTCCGAACGGCGTTCCACATTGCAGTGAAACCATTTAGACAAGCTTTGAAACCCTCAGAAATGTCACCAGCATTCTATAGAAAATTTTGTCAAAATTTTATTTTTATAGAAAATTTTGTCAAAATTTTATTTCTATAGAAAATTTTACAAAAACTATCAGAAAATATTATTTTCCAAAAATGCATTTTTGTCAAAATTTTATTTCTATAGAAAATTTTGGCAAAATTTTATTCTATAGAAAATTTTGTCAAAATTTTATTTTTATAGAAAATTTTGTCAAAATTTTATTTCTGTAGAAAATTTTGTCAACATTTTATTTCTATAGAAAATTTTGTCAAAATTTTATTTTTATAGAAAATTTTGTCAAAATTTTATTTCTATAGAAATAAAATTTTGCCAAATTTTATTTCTATAGAAAATTTTGTCAAAATTTTATTTCTATAGAAAATTTTGTCAAAATTTTATTTCTATAGAAAATTTTGTCAAATTGTATGTCTATAGAAAATTTTGTCAAAATTTTATTTCTATAGAAAATTTTGTCAAAATTTTATTTTTATAGAAAGTTTTGTCAAAATTTTGTTTCTATAGAAAATTTTGTCAAAATTCTATTTCTATAGAAAATTGTGTCAAAATTTTTTTCTATAGAAAATTTTGTCAATATTTTATTTCTATAGAAAATTTTGTCAAAATTTTATCTTATAGAAAATTTTGTCAAAATTTCTATAAAAAATGTTGTCAAGATTTTATTTCCATAGGAATTTTTGTCAAGATTTAATTTTTATAGAAAATTTTGTCAAAATTTTATTTTTATAGAAAATTTTGTCAAAATTTTATTACTGTAAAAAATTTTGTCAAAATTGTATTTCTATAGAAACAAAATTTTGTCAAAATGTTATTTCTATAGCAAATTTTGTCAAAATTTTATTTCTATAGAAAATTTTGTTAAAATTTCCATAGAAAATTTTGTCAAGATTTTATTTTTACAGAAAATTTTGTCAAAATTTTATTTTTATAGAAAATTTTGTCAAAACTTTATTTTTATAGAAAATTTTGTCAAAATTTTATTTCTGTAAAAAATTTTTTTCAAAATTTTATTTCTATAGAAAATTTGGTCAAAATTTTATTCCTATAGAAAATTTTGTCAATATTTCATTGCTATAGAAAATTTGGTCAAGATTTTATTTTTATAGAAAATTTTGTCAAAATTTTATTTCTATAGAAAATTTTGTCAAGATTTTATTTCCATAGAAAATTGTCAAAATTTTATATATATAGAAAATTTTGTCAAAATTTTATATATATAGAAAATTTTGTCAAAATTTTATTTCTATAGCAAATTTTGTCAAAATTTTATTTCTATAGAAAATTTTGTCAATATTTTATTGCTATAGAAAATTTTATCAAAATTTTATTTTTATAGAAAATTTTGTCAACATTTTATTTCTATAGAAAATTTTGTCAAAATTTTATTTCTATATAAAATTTTGTCAAAATTTTATTTCCATAGAAAATTGTCAAAATTTTATATATATAGAAAATTTTGTCAAAATTTTATTTCTATAGCAAATTTTGTCAAAATTTTATTTTTTGTAGAAAATTTTGTCAATATTTTATTTCTATAGAAAATTTTATCAACATTTTATTTTTATAGAAAATTTTGTCAACATTTTATTTCTATAGAAAATTTTGTCAAAATTTTATTTTTATATAAAATTTTGTTAAAATTTTATTTCTATAGAAAATTTTGTCAAGATTTTTTTTCTATAGAAATTTTTCTCAACATTTTATTTCTATAGAAAATTTTGTCAAAATTTTATTTCTATAGAAAATTTTGTCAAAATTTTATTTTTATAGAAACGTTTTTTTAAATTTTATTTCTATAGAAAATTTTGTCAAAATTTAATTTTTTGGTCAACATTTTATTTCTATAGAAAATTTTATTTATATAGAAAATTTTGTCAAAGTTTTATTTCTATAGAACATTTTGTCAAAGCTTTATTTCTATATAAAATTTTGTCAAAATTTTATTTCTATAGAAAATTTTGTCAAAGTTTTATTTCTATAGAAAATTTTGTCAAAGTTTTATTTCTATGAAAAATCTTGTCAAGATTTGATTTCCATAGAAAATTTTGTCAAGATTTTATTTTTATAGAAAATTTTGTCAAAATTTTATTTTTATAGAAAATTTTGTCAAAATTTTATTTCTATAGAAAATTTTCTCAAAATTTTATTTTTATAGAAAATTTTGTCAAAATTTTATTTTTATAAAAAGTTTTGTCAAAATTATATTTCTATAGAAAATTTTGTAAAAATTATATTTATATAGAAAACTTTGTCAAAATTTTATTTCTCTAGAAAATTTTGTTAAAATTTTTGTTTCTATAAAAAAGTTTGTCAAAATTTTATTTCTATAGAAAATTTTGTCAAATGATATGTTCGTCACGAGCACTGTCGTCCGGAATAACTGATAGTCTGTAAAGGACATTAATTTAGCTTTGCAGACTTTTCTTTCGATATGTATCTCTATATGCATTCCCTATACCATAAACAAATTCGGGAAAAGAAAGTTTCATCTCTTTAATTTTTTATATCGTCTCATTGGGAGATGTTGCATGAAAAAGAGTATATGTGTGGTCTGGCCGTAACTTAGCTTCAATTGAATTTCCTTAGGTTCTTTACGATTGTTTGTTTGTGTGTGTGTAATAGAGAGTGAGTGAGTGCCAGTGTGTGAGTGTCATTTTGTGATTCTTTTGATCGACGAATGCTCATTCTATGCCATGGCAATTCATTTTCATTCTATTCTATTCGAATCTATTCTCGTCATTGATTTTAGATTTTCATTTTTTTCAACTCTCTCTCTCTTCTACTCCCTCTCTCTCTCTATGTCTTTGCATGGTGGCCATATGGACAGATACGTCATTGAATCGCCACGCTGGTTGATTAGCAAGAAACGCTTTGGTGATGCGATTAGGCAATTTAAGAAAATTGCCGCCATCAATGGACATCAATTTGACATGAGTGAAAAAGAGTTGGCTGCCATCTACAAAAGCAGTGACGAGGAGGTAACGTACGGCATAGCATCCTTATTTTCTGGTTGGCGTTTAGCAAGGAATACCTGCATCATGGGTTTCAGTTGGTGAGTATGTGAAAAAAAATCAAATCAAAAGGCATGAGCCACTAATAAATTCCTTTTGTTTATATGAAATTTTTTTGTTTTTTTTAATCGAACGTTGAAGAAAGACATTGGGTAAATTTTAAGAAAATGTAATTCCATGACATTCGATTTAAAATGGATTAAAAGAGGGAATATTTTTTTACAAACCTAAAACATTTTCATCTATAGTTTCCAGACATTGTCGATTTTAAATATTTATTATAGATCACAGGGTAAATGGCAAAGTTTTAATGTGACAATTTTTGCTAACATCTTGCTCCCTTTAGAAAATTATAACATAAAAATTTCGGACTATACAGATGCTCTATATTAATACTCACAGTCAAGGAAAATTACCAGGTATAATTGGAAGAATACGAGGGCGATTCCGCTACACCAGAAAAAAAATCGAGCAAAGCCAAATTGGGGGATGGGTTGCAACTAAAAGCAACTATTAGACTTATTACGCCATCTAGTAGTGTAGTCAAGTCATATATCCAGTCAGTGTTGCCAGTATTTTCTGGCTCTTGTCCCCAAATTAGGACGCAAATAGTGGCGTCCTTTTTTTGTCAACATTTTATTTCTAAAGAAAATGTTGTCAAAATTTTATTTCTATAGAAAATTTTGTCAAATTTTAATTTTTACCGACATTTTTGTCAAGATTGTATTTCCAAAGAAAACTTTGTCAAAATTTTATTTCTATAGAAAATTTTGTCTAAATTTTTCTTTCTATAAACAATTTTGTCTAAATTTCTCTTTCTATAGAAAATTTTGTCAAAATTTGATTTCTAGAGAAAATTTTGTCAAAATTTTATTTCTAGAGAAAATGTTGTCAAATTTTTCTTTCTCTGGAAAATTTTATCAACATTTTATTTCTATAGAAAATTTTGTCAAAATTTTATTTCTATAGAAAATTTTTTCAAAATTTTATTTCTAGAGAAAATGTTGTCAAAATTTTATTTCTACAGAAAATTTTGTCAAATTTTTCTTTCTATAGAAAATTTTATTTCTATAGAAAATTTTGCCAAAATTTTATTTCTAGAGAAAATTTTGTTATATTTTTCTTTTTATAGAAAATTTTATCAACATTTTATTATAGAAAATTTGGTCAAAAATTTATTCCTAGAGAAAATTTTCAAAAATTTTATTTCTATAGAAAATTTTGTCTAAATTTTATTTCTAGAGTAAAATTTTGTCTAAATTTTATTTCTGTAGAAAATTTTATCAAAATTTTATTTCTATAGAAAATTTTGTCAAAAATTTTAATTCTATAGAAAATTTCGTCAAATTTTTATTTCTAGAGAAAATTTTGTCAACATTTTATTCCTAGAGATAATTGTCTCAAAATTTTACTTCTATAGAAAATTTTTCCAAAATTTTATTTCTATAAAAAATTTTGCCAACATTTTATTTCTAGAGAAAATTTTGTTAAAATTTTATTTCTAGAGAAAATTTTGTTAAAATTTTATTTCTAAAAAAAATTTTGTCAAATTTTTCTTTCTATAGAAAATTTTATCAACATTTTATTTCTATAGAAAATGTTGTCAAAAATTTTATTTCTATAGAAAATGTTGTCAACAATTTTATTTTTATAGGAAATTTGGTCAAAAATTTATTCCTAGAGAAAATTTTCTCAAAATTTTATTTCTATAGAAAATTTGGTCAACATTTTATTTCTAGAGAAAATTTTGTCAAATTTTTCTTTCTATAGAAAATTTTATTAATATTTTCTTTTTACAGAAAATTTTGTCAAAATTTTATTTCTATAGAAAATTTGGTCAAAAATTTTTTTCTGTAGAAAATTTTATCAAAATATTATTTCTAGAGAAAATTTTGCCTAAATTTTATTTCTTTAGAAAATGTTTGTCAAAAATTTGTTTTTATTTATCTACAGAAAATTTATGAAGTAACATACCGTGAATGAAGTACCATATAAAACTAAAAACAAAAAATATTTAAAATTGGCGAGTTGGCAAACAAAATTTTATTTTCTTTAAAATTCAGTCTTGACAATAATCTTCCAATGGAATTTTTGTTGAAATTTAGTGAAAAGTACTTTTTTGCTCAAAGAAATACCTTTTTTTACTTTCTTAAAAATTGTATTTTTTATACCTGATTTCTAGTTGTAAAATACGGAAAACACTGACCAGTGGGAGAGAACATTATACACAATTTTTTGGTGATAAAAAAATATAGATTTTGGTGTCTGCTAGAAGGACCTCGATGTTTATATCGCCAAGGATGATATGGTTGCTAGGGAGATTTCAGGCTGAAACTTTAGTAGGGTCCAACAAAGCATGCAAGTTGAAATTACAATTTTTTACTCCTAGTTCCTTATCACGAAAACTCCCATACACCAGGTTTGATAAATTTTATACTTTAGTACCATTTTCTGTATTGTTTCCAATGAAAAAACAAGTAAATATGGCCGAAAAAGCGGTCAGGCCGAGGGGTGGGGGAATATTTTCATGGGGCGCATATACATTATAAAGCGTCGCCTCACATTTGTTGCTCTGCTTCATTTGGGTTTTGTGGCTCATTTTCTTAGGGTCCATGTTCAGACCCCAAACATTTTAATAGAAAATAAACCCCAATTTCCGTTTTGGGATTGCAATTAATTTCTGTTGGGGCCTCTTTTCGCTTTCTGGGATTTAACAATGGTGGTAACAGCAAACAAATTTGGTGTTGTTGTTTTCCATATAATTTTTTGGGATCATATTTCATATAGGTTTGGGGCTAATTTTCATAGCGCCTTTTGTTCTGATATTCTTTTTCATTAATTTTCTATAAGGTATAAAATGTTGACAACATTTTCTATAGGAATAAAAGTTTGGCAAAATTTTCTATAGAATTAAAAAAGATTCTTAGAACTAAAATTTTTAAAAATAAGACTTTTTTGTTTGGTAGGTTTTTGGTAACATGTTCTCCAAATTTTGGTAGATTAGTTTTGGCTCGAGTGGTATTCGTGTTCTCAAAATTTTATTTTGGGGTCGATTTTCATTATATTTCGTGTGAGCTCAGTTTTATTTGGCTCATATTCATTAAGAGGTTCTATGTGGAGATGAGTCCTTTTTTATTACAGTTACATTTTTTGGGGCTTACTTTCATAGGTCTCATATTAATTATGAAGCGTCGCTCGATTTTGGGGTTTTGGGGCTCATTTTCCAGGGGCCTATTTTCATACTTTTGCTTGTGGTTCCATGTGGAAATTAGTCATAATTTTGTTGATTGAGGTTGATTTTCATGCTTCAATTAGGTTAGGTTAGGTTAGGTGGCAGCCCGATGTATCAGGCTCACTTAGACTATTCAGTCCATTGTGATACCACATTGGTGAACTTCTCTCTTATCACTGAGTGCTGCCCGATTCCATATTAAGCTCAATGACAAGGGACCTCCTTTTTATAGCCGAGTCCGAACGGCGTTCCAAATTGCACTGAAACCACTTAGAGAAGCTTTGAAACCCTCAGAAATGTCACCAGCATTACTGAGGTGGGATAATCCACCGTTGAAAAACTTTTTGGTGTTCGGTCGAAGCAGGAATCGAACCCACGACCTTGGGTATGCAAGGCGGGCATGCTAACCATTGCACCACGGTGGTTCCCTTCTTCAGTTATATTTCATTGGGGTACATTTTCATTGGCTTCATATTAATTGTGAAGCGTCGTTCCACATTTGGGGCCCTGTTTCATTTGAGATTTTAGTTTCATATTTTTTCTGTGATGCCATGTGAAAATTAGTCCTTATTTGTTTTTTGGGAGTGATTTTCATGTTTCAGTTACATTTTATTGGGGCTTAGTTTCATGGGCCTCATTTTAACTATCAAACGTTGCCCTTTTGGGGCCCTGTTTCATTTGGGCTTTGAGCCTCTTTTCATATTTTTGACAAGAATATGTTTTTATGTGTTCTCCGTTATGCTCATTCCGAAAAATATATTTTTTTCAGGTGCGTTGTAGCTGTTTCATACTTTACATTGGTGCTGTTCAGTTCTCGAATGAATGGAAATCCTTTCTTGAATTTTCTTATGCAGAGTATTGTGGAAATTCCAGCATACATGCTGGGAAAATATATTGGTAGGTATCAAAAATCACAAGAAACTTTGCGTTAGGAGACAAAAAAGAACAAACTAAAAATATTAAAATTGAGCCAACAAAATTATTTCATTACACAGAAAAAAATATCACCAAAAAATTTCCAATTAAAAAGTTGACTGAAGTTGAAAAAATTTGCAATTTTTAAATTAGTTGATACAATAAACTTTTTAATCAAGATAGAAACATTAAGTTAATCAAGTCAAGTGATTGAATTTTTTTAAATTTTTATTTAATTTATAAATAAATTTAATTAAAATTTTTAATTTTAATGAACCTCAGAAGACTAGGTCAGTTTAAAAAATGATGGAATTTTTTTTAATTTTTAATAAAAAATGTATATCAAACACTCACTGTTTATTCAAATTAAAAATACCAAGTCGGTTAAGAAAATTAATGAAAATACACATAAAAATATTTCACGAAAAAAAATTTTGCAATTAAAGTTTTAATTGAGTTTTAAAATAAACAAGTACATACGGCCGCAAGTTCGGCCAGGCCGAATCTTATGTACCCACCACCATGGATTGCGTAGAAACTTCTACGAAAGACTGTGATTTAGTCCATACATGGTATATATTAGACAAAAAAGTTATGTATAGTTAAGTCTACAAATAATTACGAATCGATATGGACTTTTTGTACGTAGAGAGCCAGAATTGAAATATGGGGGTCGCTTATATGGGGGCTATATACAATTATGAACTTGATATGGACCAATTTTTGTGTGATTGGGGATCGATTTATCTGAGGGCCATATATAACTATAGACCGATATGGACCTAGTTAGGCATGGTTGTTAACGACCATATACTAGCACAATGTACCAAATTTCAACACACTCGGATGAAATTTGCTTCTCCAAGAGGTTCCAAAACCAAATCACGGGATCGGTTTATATGGGGCTATGTACGATTATGGACTGATATGGACCACTTTTGGCATGGTTGTTAAATATCATATACTACCACTACGTACCAAATTTCAAGCAGATCGGATGAATTTTGCCCCTCCAAAAGGCACCGGAGGTCAAATCTGGGGATCGGTTTATATGGGAGCTATATATAATTATGGACTGATAGGAACCAATTCCTGCATGGTTGTTGGATACCATATACTAACATCACGTACCAAATTTCAACCGAATGGCAAGAACTTTGCTCTTCCAAGGGGCTCTGGAGGTCAAATCTGGGGATCGGTTTATATGGGGCCTATATATAATTATGGACCGATATCGACCATTTTTTGCATGGGAGTTTGAGGCCATATATTAACATCACATACCAAATTTCAACTGAATCAGATGAATTTTGGTCTTCCAAGAGGTTCCGGAGGTCAAATCTGGTGATCTGTTTATATGGGGGCTATATATAATTATAAACCGATGTGGACCAATTTTTGCATGGTTGCTAAAGACCATATACTAACATCCCGTACAAAATTTCAGCCGGATCGGATGAAATTTGCTTCTCTTAGCGGCCTCGCAAGCCAAATCGGGGGATCGGTTTATATGGGGACTATATATAATTATGGACCGATGTCGACCAATTTTTGTATGGTTGATAGAGACCATATACTAACACCATGTAGCAAATTTTAGCCGGATCGGATGAAATTTGCTTCTCTTAGCGGCCTCGCAAGCCAAATCGGGGGATCGGTTTATATGGGGGCTATATATAATTATAGACCGATGTGGACCAATTTTTGCATGATTGTTAGATACCATATACTGACACCATGTACCAAATTTCAGCCGGATCGGATGAAATATGCTTCTCTTAGAGGCTCCACAAGCCAAATCTGGGGATCGGTTTATATGGGGGCAATATATAATTAAGGACCGATATGGACCAATTTTTGCATGGTTGTTAGAGACCTACTAACACCATGTACAAAATTTCAGCCGGATCGGATAAAATTTGCTTCTCTTAGAGGCTCCGCAAGCCAAATCTGGGGATGGGTTTATATGGGGGCTATATATAATTATGGACCCATATGGAACAATTTTTGCATGGTTGTTGGAGACCATATACCAACACCATGTACCAAATTTCAGCCGGATCGGATGAAATATGCTTCTGTTAGAGGCTCCACAAGCCAAATCTGAGGGTCCCTTTATATGGGGGCTATACGTAAAAGTGGACCGATATGGCCCATTTTCAATACCATCCGACCTACATCGATAACAACTACTTGTGCCAAGTTTCAAGTCGATAGCTTGTTTCGTTCGGAAGTTAGCGTGATTTCAACAGACGGACGGACGGACGGACGGACGGACGGACATGCTTAGATCGACTCAGAATTTCACCACGACCCAGAATATATATACTTTATGGGGTCTTAGAGCAATATTTCGATGTGTTACAAACGGAATGACAAAGTTAATATACCCCCATCCTATGATGGAGGGTATAAAAAATTGCAACAATAACGAAACATTTCATTGTATTTATGAAATTGTTTTGTTGGCTTTATTTGAATGACAAATTACTATAACCAAGATTTTTCCACGAGTGTAATAAAAATCTAAACATCCCTACAGGTGACAAATTTGGCCGACGTTTCACCA
Source organism: Haematobia irritans (assembly GCF_050003625.1). Classification (NCBI taxonomy): domain Eukaryota; kingdom Metazoa; phylum Arthropoda; class Insecta; order Diptera; family Muscidae; genus Haematobia; species Haematobia irritans. The sequence goes on along the minus strand of NC_134397.1, from coordinate 248,251,636 downwards.
ATAGCTCCTCATTCTTTGTCTCATTTTTGGCATGTATACCATTGATTATATTGGCAACAGGTAAATTTAGAATATTCAAAAAATAAAAATTAAAAAAAAAAAATAATTTAAAATTTTTTTTTATTTTCCTAATTTTCTAGAGGAAAAATATGAAATAATTGTCATGGGTTTGGCTGCATTCATCAAATTTTTAAATGCTGTCACATTCTTCACTGCCAGCTTACAGGGTATGGAAATTTATCCCACATGTATGCGTCAGACGGGCATTGCCCTTGGCACCATCCTGGCCAATGCTGTTGGTATTTTGGCACCATATCTGGTCTATTTAGGCACCACGGTAGACATCCGCAGTCCTTATTATATTCTGGGAGCGTTGTTCTTCTTTGGCGCGGTGGGAGCTTTATTCTTACCCGAAACCTTACATAAGAAGTTACCCGATACCATGGAAGAGGCTCGTAACTTTGGCAGACATGATGTAAGTGATGATGATGGTGATGATGAGTGTATTTTTTTGTTGCGGTTTTGGAGAATGAATTTTGGCATAACAACGCTTGCCGGCTTAGCTAGCATTTGGCATAGCTTAATATAGAGGAGTTTTGCTAGGGATATTTTTTTTTATGATATAAAGAAATTCTTTATCTTTTGTAAAAATTTTGTATCTTATTAAGAATGTATTTTCTTTTCTTTTTTTTATAGAAATTCTTCAGTTTACCTAAGGCTCCAGCACCCACACCTGCCAAAACGGATGAAACAACAGAGAAATTAAATAAAGCCGAATATGCCCCATAAGGCATAGAGTTTTCATTGTTTATGCCATCATTTTGGCTTTGTGATTTTTTTAGGCTAAATTTCTTCTTTTCCTTCTTCAGTATTTGATGATTTCAATGGAAGCGGATGGATATTCTTTTCGCTTCCTTAGTTCCTTTGTCCATGTAGAAAACAATCGAAAACAAAACGAGGGTGACAATGTGATGTATGTACTTTAAGATATTTCTATTTAATTTTAGTTCAATTATTTTTTTTCAAATTACTTTCTATGTACGATTGTATATAATTTTACAGATATTTGAATTTTGTATATAGATCTATTTGTATGTGAATTTAATTTAAATTAATTAAATAAGAAATATTTTAATTAAATTGGAATAAGATTATTTTTAAATGCAAATTTTGTTGTATTTGTTTTTGGTTCTCTAACGGGGTTCACATTGAGAAAAAATGACACAGAAAAGTACACGCAGAGAAGGAATATGATCACCTCAAACATGTTTCAATAGCAAAATGTTATTTTTGTATGGTGACCATGTAACATGTTTGCCACTAAAATGTTATATTCTCGTCAAATATAACCTGCTTGCCGAAATCAGATACACGATTTCCGAGAAAATAACATGGTTGCGAGAACCATGTTACAAGGTCACCACCCAAAAATAATATTTTGATCTTAAAACATGTTTGAGGTGATCATCTTCCTTCTCTGGGTGTATTAATTGCAATATTGTTAGTTTTTTTTAATCATTGTTGTTGTTTTTTTGATTTCAGCTTAAAACCATGCATTGACTAAACTACAAGTGAAAATTCTTTAAAAACCAACAGAGGAAAAGAATGTTTGTCAAATTTATTTGGGCAAAGCCCTACATCCAGAAAAAAGGGGTTTTTAATGCCAACTGAACTTTATTTTAGTTCATGAAGATTAGTTGAATTTAGTTAAATTTTGCACAATATGAGTAAATGGTCCCTTAATTGTTTGCAAACTTTAATGACGTGAACTAAAAATAAGAAAAAAAGTTGTATACAAATATAGTGCACAATTTTACTAAAAAATAAATTAGTTCATATTTTCCTAAAATGACAGAAGTTTGCTTAAATTGAGTTCATAAGTCTCTCAAATGAGTAAAGTAACTTGCACCTGTCTTAAACTTCGTACAGCGCTAAAGACATTTGAACAATTTTTAAATCCAATTTTTTGTTTCAACATATGAAATTTTCTTAAATTAGAGAAAAAAATTAATTATTTTAAATAAAATTTCTTCAATATGACAAAAATTATAAACTTATTTGTAACATGTTGCAATTAGCAAACTATTTTAGTTAAAATTATCTAAAATAAACCTACATTTTCTTCAATGGTGGGTTCACGTTTTTTTGGGTGTATAGACTGCAAAATGGTTGGATGGACGCACGATTCGGAATTACCACATTCTTCATCAGCATCCTCTACTTGCAGCAAAACTATCAACCAATTATCGGAATAAATTCAGGCAGTTCATTAAACCCAACAATGAACCACACTTGAACCTTTCGAAAAAACGTTTTACATGATAGCCGGCTTATGCCGGACTGAATAGTCTAAGTGAGCCTGATACATCGGGCTGCCACCTAACCTAGCCTAATCTTGTCTAAATTTTATTTCTATACAAAATTTTGTCAAAATTTAATTTCTATACAAAATTTTGTCAAAATTTAATTTCTATAGAAAATTTTGTCAACATTTTATATCTACACACAAAAAATTTTTTTTTCTGATTCAATCACCAAATTAATTGATCCAATTAATTTTTTAATTGAAATGTCTTCAATCACGAAAATGATAGTATCAATCACAGTTTTAATTGGGCATAGAAAAAATTCTTGATTGAAAAATTAATTGATTTTTTTCAGCAAATTTCAATTAATTTTTTAATTGATTCAATTAAAAATTTAATTGATGTTGATTGTAAAACTCAAATAATTTATTAATTAAAAAAGGTAACTATATTTAATTACTTTCTGAATTGGCTTAAAGTTTTTATTTGGATTAACAAATGATTGGTTGAAATACATTTTTCATTAAAACTTAAAAAAAAAAATCAGCACTTTTTATACCCACCACCATAGAATGGTGACGAGGGTATAATAAGTTTGTCATTCCGTTTGTAACACATCGAAATATCGATTTCCGACTATATAAAGTATATATATTCTTGATCAGGGAGAAATTCTAAGACGATATAACGATGTCCGTCTGTCTGTCTGTCTGTCTGTCTGTCTGTCTGTTGTAATCACGCTACAGTCTTCAATAATGAAGCAATCGTGCTGAAATTTTGCACAAACTCGTATTTTGTCTGCAGGCAGGTCAAGTTCGAAGATGGGCTATATCGGTCCAGGTTTTGATATAGTCCCCATATAAACCGACCTCCCGATTTGGGGTCTTGGGCTTATAGAAATCGTAGTTTTTTTCCAATTTGCCTGAAATTTGAAATCTAGAGGTATTTTACGACCATAAAGAGGTGTGCCAAAAATGGTGAGTATCGGTCCATGATTTGGTATAGTCCCCATATAGACCGATCTCCCGATTTTACTTCTTGGGCTTATAGAAACCGCAGTTTTTATTAAATTTACCTGAAATTGGAAATCTAGAGGTATTGTAGGACCACAAATACGTGTGCCAAAAATTGTGAGTATCCGTCCTTATTTGGTATAGCCCCCATATAGAGCGATCTCCCGATTTGGGGTCTTGGGCTTATAAAGGGTGATTCTTTTGAGGTTAGGATTTTCATGCATTAGTATTTGACAGATCACGTGGGATTTCAGACATGGTGTCAAAGAGAAAGATGCTCAGTATGCTTTGACAGTGGCAGAAAATCCGCTTTTTTATCGACAAATTTTGTTCAGCGATGAGGCTCATTTCTGGTTGAATGGCTACGTAAATAAGCAAAATTGCCGCATTTGGAGTGAAGAGCAACCAGAAGCCGTTCAAGAACTGCCCATGCATCCCGAAAAATGCACTGTTTGGTGTGATTTGTACGCTGGTGGAATCATTGGACCGTATTTTTTCAAAGATGCTGTTGGACGCAACGTTACGGTGAATGGCGATCGCTATCGTTCGATGCTAACAAACTTTTTGTTGCCAAAAATGGAAGAACTGAACTTGGTTGACATGTGGTTTCAACAAGATGGCGCTACATGCCACACAGCTCGCGATTCTATGGCCATTTTGAGGGAAAACTTCGGAGAACAATTCATCTCAAGAAATGGACCGGTAAGTTGGCCACCAAGATCATGCGATTTGACGCCTTTAGACTATTTTTTGTGGGGCTACGTCAAGTCTAAAGTCTACAGAAATAAGCCAGCAACTATTCCAGCTTTGGAAGACAACATTTCCGAAGAAATTCGGGCTATTCCGGCCGAAATGCTCGAAAAAGTTGCCCAAAATTGGACTTTCCGAATGGACCACCTAAGACGCAGCCGCGGTCAACATTTAAATGAAATTATCTTCAAAAAGTAAATGTCATGGACCAATCTAACGTTTCAAATAAAGAACCGATGAGATTTTGCAAATTTTATGCGTTTTTTTTTTTAAAAAGTTATCAAGCTCTTAACAAATCACCCTTTAGAAACCGTAGTTTTTACCCAATTTGCCTGAAATTGGAAATCTAGAGGTATTTTAGAACCATAAAGAGGTGTGCCGAAAATGGTGAGTATCGGTCCATATTTTGGTGTAGCCCCCATATAGACCGATTTCCCGATTTTACTTCTTGGGCTTCCAGAATCCGAAGTTTTTATCCTATTTGCCTGAAATTGGAAATCTAGAGGTATTTTCGGGTCATAAAGAGGTGTGCCGAAAACGGTGAGTATCGGTCCATATTTTAGTATAGCCCCCATAAGAACGATCTCCCGATTGAACTCCTTGGGTTTCTAGAAACCGTAGTTTTTATCTGATTTGCCTGAAATTGTAAATATTCTGGTATTTTAGGCTCACAAAAACGTGTATCGGATTAAGTTTTTATCGGCCCATTTGGTAATGCCTCCATATAGACCGACTTCACTTCTTGAGGGTGTAGAAGGCGCACTGATCATCAAAATTGCTTGAAACTCAATGTAAAATTTCCAGATTTTACTTCTACAGATTTAAGATTTCAAATCAAGACATTATTTTATAATTTTCTTGCACACTCACAAGAGATGTTGATGATTCCTCTAAAACGCAAACAAAAATGGTTCTTATAAATCCAGAATCTGATATAGTCCTCATAGGTGAAATCTTTAAATTTATCTTCGGGAAGTGTCCTCAAGTCCTCAAGCCCTCCTGAAATTTCAAAAGAACCCCTAATATTTGGTTCATGGTGGTGGGTATTTAAGATTCGGCCCGGCCGAACTTACTGCTGTATATACTTGTTTTAACTGAATTAGTCTTCCGAATTTGATTAAAAAGTTAATTGTATCAATTAATTTTTTAATTAAAAATTTTAAAATGTTCAATCATTGACTTAATTAACTTAATTTTCTATCATGATTAAAAAGTTAATTGTATCAATTAATTTATTAATTGAAAAAAATTTCAACTTCAATTAACTTTTTAATTGGAAATATTTTGGTGATATTTTTTTCTGTGTATGGAAAATTTGTCAACATTTTATTTCTATAGAAAATTTGGTAAACATTTTGTTTCTATAGAAAATTTGGTCAACATTTTGTTTCTGTAGAAAATTTTGTCAAAATTTTATTTCTATAGAAAATGTTGTACAAATTTTATTTCCATAAAAAATTTGGTGAAGATTTTATTTCTATAAAAAATTTTGTAAAAATTTAATTTGTATAGAAAATTTTGACAACATTTTATATCTATGGAACATTTGTCAAAGTTTTATTCCGATAGAAAATTTTGTCAAAATATTATTTCTATAGCAAATTTTGTCAAAACTTCTTTTCTATAGAAAATTTTGGCAAAATTTTGTTTCTATAGAAAATTTTGTGAAAATTTTATTTCAATAGAAAATTCTGTCAAAATTTTATTTCTATAGAAAACTTTGTCTTAATTTTATTTCTATAGAAAATTTTGTCAAAATTTTATTTCTATAGAAAATTTGGTCAACATTTTGTTTCTGCAGAAAATTTTGTCAAAATTTTATTTCAAAAGAAAATTTTGTCAAAATTTTTTAAATTTAAATCTCATTTTTATAGAAAATTGTGCCAAAATTTTATTTCTATAGAAAATTCTTTAAAAATTTTATTTCTATAGATAATTTTCTCAAAATTTTATTTCTATAGAAAATTTTGTCAAAATTTTATTTCTATAGAAAATTATGCTAAAAATTTATTTCTCTAGCAAATTTTGTCAAAATTTTATTTCTAAAGAAAATTTTGTCAACAATTTATATCTATTAAAAATTTGTCAACATTTTATTTCTTTGGAAATTTTGTCAAACATTTTGTTTCTATAGAAAAATTTGTCAAAAAATTTGTTTCTATAGAAAATTTTGTCAACATTTTATTTCTATTGAAAATTTTGTCAAAATTTTATTTCTGTAGAAAATTTTGTCGAAATTTTATTTCTATAAAAAATTTTGCCAAAATTTTATTTTATACAAAAATTTTGTCAAAATTTTATTTTTATAGAAAAATGTGCCAAAATTTTGTTTCTATAGAAAATTCTTTAAAAATGTTATTTCTATAGAAAATTTTGTCGAAATTTTATTTTATACAAAAATTTTGTTTAAATTTTATTTTTATAGAAAATTTTGTCAAAATTTTATTTCTACAGAAAATTTTGTCAAAATTTTATTTTATACAAAAATTTTGTTTAAATTTTATTTTTATAGAAAATTGTGCCAAAATTTTATTTCTATAGATAATTTTCTCAAAATTTTATTTCTATAGAAAATTTTGTCACAAATTAATTTATATAGAAAATGTTGTCAAAGTTTTATTTCTATAGAAAATTTTGTCAAAATATTATTTCTAAAGAAAATTTTGTCAACATTTTATATTTTGGGAGCCACCGTGGTGCAATGGTTAGCATGCCCGCCTTGCATACACAAGGTCGTGGGTTCGATTCTTGCTACGACCGAACACCAAGAAATTTTTCAGCGATGGATTATCCCACCTCAGTAATGCTGGTGACATTTCTGAGGGTTTCAAAGCTTCTCTAAGTGGTTTCACTGGAATGTGGAACGCCGTTCGGACTCGGCTATAAAAAGGAGGTCCCTTGTCATTGAGCTTAACATGGAATCGGGCAGCACTCAGTGATAAGAGAGAAGTTCACCACTATGGTATCACAATGGACTGAATAGTCTAAGTGAGCCTGATACATCGGGCTGCCACATAACCTAACCTAACCTAACCTATATCTATGGAATAGATGTCAAAAAATTTTTCAAAATTTTATTTCCATAGAAAATTTTGTCAAAATTTTATTTCTATAGAAAATTTTGTCAAAATTTTATTTCTATAGAAAATTTTGTAAAAATTTTATTTCTATAGAAGATTTTGTCAAAATTTTTAGAAATAAAAAAATTTTTGTCAACATTTTATATCTATTGAAGATTTGTCAAAATTTTATTTCTACGGAAAATTTTGTCAAAATTTTATTTCTATAGTAAATTTTGTCAAAATTTTTCTTTCTATAGAAAATGTTGTGAACATTTGATTTCTTTAGAAAATTTAGTCAAAATTGAATTTGTATAGAAAATTTTGTCAAAATTTTATTAAATAGAAAATGTAGTCAAAATTGTATTTTATACAAAAATTTTGTCTAAATTTTATTTTTATAGAAAATTGTGCCAAAATTTTATTTTGTAAAGAAAATTTTTTCAAACTTTTATTTCTATAGAAAATTTTGTCAAAATTATATTTCTATGGGAAATTTTGTCAATATTTTATTTCTATAAAAAATTTGGTCAACATTTTATTTCTTTAGAAAATTTTGCCAAAATTTAATTTGTATAGAAAATTTTGTCAAAATTTTAGTTTATAGAAAATTTAGTCAAAATTTTTTTTTAACAAAAATGTTGTCTAAATTTTATTTTTATAGAAAGTTGTGCCAAAATTTTATTTCTATAGATTTTTTTTAAATTTTATTTCTATAGATAATTTTGTCAAAATTTTATTTCTATAGAAAATTTTGTCAAAATTTCATGTATATAGAAAATTTTGTCAAAATTTTATTTCTAAAGATTTTTTTTTCAAACTTTTATTTCTATAGAAAATTTTGTCAACATTTTATTTCTATAGCAAATTTTGTCAAAATTTTATTTCTACAGAAAATGTTGTCAACATTTTTTTATATAGAGAACTTTTTCTACATTTTATTTCGATAGAAAATTTTGTCAAAATTTTTTTCTTTAGAAAATTTTGTCAAAATATTATTTCTATAGAAAATTTTGTCAAAATATTTTTTCTATAGAAAATTCTGTCTACATTTTTTTCTATAAAAAGTTTTGTTGAAATTGTATTTTTATAAAAATTTTTGTCAACATTTCTATAGACAACATTCTATAGAAAATTTTGTCAAAATTTTATTTTTATAAAATTTTTTGTAAAAATTTTATATCTGTTGAAAATGATGAATCTTTTTGCAAAAATTTTTCATTCAATATTTTACATTCATCGATAAACATTCTTGAGGGAAATAAAAACCACTGTTAGTTTTTGCTATTATTTTAAATTTCTATCGATTTTTCATAGAAATTACCTGAAGCAGTTCATCGCATCCATAAACATGTCCCTGAAATCACTGAAATCCTTTCAACTAAATGTCGCTCTCTTTAAAGGATATTTTTATGACATTGCATTGAATAAATTGCCAATATCTTTGTCGATAAAGGCAAACAATAGCTGTGTATTTCAATCACTTTAAATAAATTTCACGGTGAAAAATACCTGACAGCCACATAATACACATTTCATGTTCTATGGGCCGTAGCTCTGCAATTTACTTCCACAATCCTTTCACAGATGGCTTTAGGGTGAACACACAGTAGGGAGACAGATTGTTGGTCGATTGGTGGCTTGATAATATGCCTGATGGATTGACTTCAAGCATGGTTCGCTGATGGCTGATGGCAGACTGGATTTGCTGGGAACCACCGAAAAAGTTTCCATCATCATCATCTGAAGACAGGGGCTGTGTTTAAAATATAAACTCTACCTTAAATGAGGTCTATCATACCCTCTGTCAGAAATAACAAATTGATTTAGTGAGAGTTGCTGTTGTTGATGTTTTTGTTGTTGCGCAGCACTATAATAACATCGACAAACGGAGGAAATCACTTCGACATTCAAAAAGAAGTAAAAAAAAAAATCTTTTTGCCACAGCTTTTATATGCAGATGAGACTGTCAGGTGGATATGCGTAATTTTGGACAAATATATGACTACAGTCGATGCAAAGAGAGAGGGTTATGCGAAGGCGAAAAAAACTTAAAAGTAGTGAAACGAGTTGGGTATCCTAATTTACATCAAAATGAAAATATTTCTATAATAGGTTAGGTTACGTATAGTGGCAGTCCGTTAGTTTGGGCTCATTTTGATTATTCCGTCCATTATGACACCACGATTGGGAACTTCTCTCTCATCAATGAGTGCTGCAATGTTTAGCTCAATGACAAAGGATCTTCTTCATTTAGACGAGTCTACATGGCGTTTCACATTGCGGTGAAACACTCAGCGGAATAATCCGCTGATAAACTTTTTGGGGTTCGGTCGAAGCTGGGATTGAACCCATGACCCTTTATAAACAAGGCGGACATGCTGACCATAGTACCACGGTGCCAAATGAAAAGGCAAACTTAGTGGCTAGGCCTGTCTTCTTACATATCTGGGATAGTGCTATCTTGTTTATGTGATTTTAAGCATGTGTTTTTGTGTTGGTGTTTTGGTGTGTGTGTGTGTGTTTTTTTTTTGGAGCTTCGTCAACATAATAGGGTTAATTTCACAAAGGTGATTTTTTTATAAATTACACTCACTTGGTTGAGGAACCACAAAATTGGATTTTATGCGTGCCATGCAAGTTGGTAGGAGATTTACATCCCGTTAAACTCAAAGCAACACAAACAACAACGAGACCTTGATGGAGAAAGTGAGCAGGAGAGATTGAGGGTATACAAGCACTGTTGCCACAGTTAGTAGAATTCTACCAAATATGGTAGATTTTGTAATGTTTGGTTGATTGGTAGAATTCTTGACTTTTTGGTAGATTTTGTCAAATCTTTCTCTCCAACCAAGTGGTAGTTCAACTTTCTATATACAGAAATAAAATTTTGACACAATTCTCTATAGAAATAAACGTTATACCAAATATTCTATGGAAATAAATTTTTTGCCAAATATTCTATAGAAATAAAACTTAAAAAAAAAATTCTATGGAAATGCAATTTTGATAAATTGAAATAAAATTTCGACAAAAATTTTCTATAGAAATATTATTTTGACAACATTTTCTATAGAAATAAAATTTTAAGAAATTTTTATATAGCAATGAAATTTTGAAAAAATTTTATATAAACACAATTTTTAAAAAATTTTATACAAAAATAAAATTTTGACAACATTTTCTTAAAAAAAAAAAACTTTTTGACAAAATTTTCAAAAATTTTTATAGAAATAAAATTTTGACAAAATTCTCTAGAGAAATATTTTTTTTTTACCAAAGTTTTCTAATAAAAAAAAATTTAAGAAAATTATATATAGAATTAAAATTCTATATTCTGTAGAAATACAATTTTAACAAAATTTTCTATAGAAATTAAAATTTAACAAAATTTTTTATAGAATTAAAATTTTGGCAAAATTATTCAAATAAAATTTCGACAACATTTTTTATGGAAATAAAATTCTCTATAGAAATAAATTTTTTACCAAATATTCTATAGAAATGCATTTTTTACCAAATATTATATAGAAATAAAATTTTAACAACATTTTCTATAGAAAAAATTTTGACAACATTTTCTATCGAAATAAAATTTTGACAGAAATTTCTATAGAAATAAAATTTTGACACAAATTTTCTATAGTAATAACATTTTGATAAAATTTTCTATAGAACTAACTAATTTTCACAAAATTTTCAAAGAAATAGCAAGAAACATAGAAATAAATTTTTTACCAAATATTATATAGAAATAAATTTTAACAAAATTTTCTGTAGAAATAAAATTTTAAGAAAATTGTATATAGAAAAAATTTTTGACAAAATTTGCTATAGAAATCAAATTTTGATAAATTTTTCTATAGAAATTTTTGCAAAATTTTCAAAAAATTCTATAGAAACAAGTAAGGAAAGTCTAAAGTCGGGCGGGGCCGACTATATTATACCCAGCACCACTTTGTAGATCTAAATTTTCGATACCATATCACATCCGTCAAATGTGTTGGGTGCTATATATAAAGGTTTGTCCCAAACACATTTAAATATCACTCGAGTTGGACAGAATTTGATAGACTTTTACAAAATCTATAGACTCAAAATTTAAGTTGGCTAATGCACTAGGGTGGAACACAATTTTAGTAAAAAAATATGGGAAACATTTAAATCTGAAGCAATTTTAAGGAAACTTCCAAAAGTTTATTTATGATTTATCGCTCGATATATATGTATTAGAAGCTTAGGAAAATTAGAGCCATTTTTACAACTTTTCGACTAAGCAGTGGCGATTTTACAAGGAAAATGTTGCTATTTTGACCATTTTTGTCGAAATCAGAAAAACATATATAGGGAACTATATCTAAATCTGAACCGATTTCAACCAAATTTGGCACGCCTAGCTACAATGCTCATTCTACTCCCTGTGCAAAATTTCAATTAAATCGGAATAAAAGATTGGCCTCTGTGGTCATATGAGTGTAAATCGGGCGAAAGCTATATATGGGAGCTATATCTAAATCTGAACCGATTTCCACCAAATTTGACACGCGTAGCTATAATGCTAATTCTACTCCCTGTGCAAAATTTCAACCAAATTGGGCCAAAACTCTGGCTTTTACGACCATATTAGTCCATATCGGGCGAGAGATATATATTGGAGCTATATCTAAATCTGAACCGATTTCAATCAAATTTTCACACTTGACTATACTACTAATTGTACTCCTAGTGCAAAATTTCAACAAAATTCGGCCAAAAATCTGGCTTCTTGGGCCATATAAGTCCATATCGGACGAAAGATATATATGGGAGCTATATCTAAATCTGAACCGATACCAATCAAATTTTGCACACTTGGCTATACGACTAAGTGTTATGTTTGTACAAAATTTCAAGCAAATCGGTATAAATCTCTGGCTGCTGGGTCCATATTAGTGCATGTCGGGCGAAAGATATATATGGGAGCTATATCTAAATCTGAACCGATTTCTTCCAAAATCAATAGGGTTCTATTCTGACCCAAATTAGGAACATGTGCCAAATTTGAAGGCGATTGGACTTAAATTGCGACCTAGACTTTGATCACAAAAATGTGTTCACAGACAGACGGACGGATGGACGGACGGACGGACGGACATACGGACAGACGGACATGGCTATATCGACTCAAGGACCCACCCTGAGCATTATTGCCAAAGACACCATGTGTCTATCTCGTCTCCTTCTGGGTGTTACAAACATATGCACTAACTTATAATACCCTGTTACACAGAGTGTCGCAGGGTATAATAAAATTTTGACAAAATTTCCTATCAAAATAAAATTTAGACAAAATTTTCTATTCAAATAAAATTTCGACAAAATTTTTCATGGAAATAAAATTTTCTAAAGAAACAAAATTTTGAAAAAATTTTTGACAAAATTTGCTATAGAAATCAAATTTTGATAAAATTTTCGATAGAAATTTTTACAAAATTTTCAAAAAATTCTATAGAAATAAAATTTTGACAAAATTTCCTATCAAAATAAAATTTAGACAAAATTTTCTATTCAAATAAAATTTCGACAAAATTTTTCATGGAAATAAAATTTTGACAACATTTTCAAAAATTTCTATAAAAATAAAATTTTGACAACATTTTCAAAAATTTCTATAAAAATAAAATTTTGACAAAATTTTCAAAAATTTCTATAGAAACAGAATTTTGAAAAATTTTTGATGGAAATTAACTTTTGACAAAATTTTCTATACTAATAAAATTTTTACAAAATGTTTTATAGAAATAAAATCTTAACGAAAGTTTCTATTGAAATAAAATTTTATATAGAAATACAATTTTGGCACAATTTTCTGTAGAAAAACAGTTGACAAATTTTTATATAATACTAAAATGTTGACAAAATTTTCAAAAATTTCTATAGAAATAGAATTTTGACTAATTTTTGATAGAAATGAAATTTTGACAAAATTTTCAATGGTAATAAAATTTTGACAAAATTTTCTATAGAAATAAAATGTTGACAAAATTTTCTATAAAAATAAAATTTTGACAAAATTGTGTATTAAAATACAATTTTGACAAAATTTTCTTTAGGAAGAAAATTTTGACAAAATTTTATATAAAAATAAAATCTTCACAAAATTTTCTAAGAAATAGCAATACATTTTTGACAAAATATTCTATAATGATAAAATGTTGACAAAATTTTCAAAAATTTATATTAAATTAGAATTTTGACTAATTTTTGATAGAAATGAAATTTTGACAAAATTTTTTGTAGTAATTAAATTTTGGCAAAATTTTCTATTGAAATAAAACTTTGACAAATTTTTCTATAGTAATAAAACTTTTAAAAACATTTCTATTGCAAAAAATTTTGACAATATTTTCTATAGAAATAAAATTTTGACAAAATAAAATTTTGACACAATTTTTCGATAGAAATAAAATTAAAAAAAAATTGATAAAATTTTGAAAAAAATTTCTAGAGAAATAAAATTTTGACAAAATTTTCTACAGCAATAAAATTTTGACAAAATTTTCTATAGAACTAAAATTTTCACACCATTTTCTAAGAAATGTCAATACAATTTTGACAAAATTTTCTATTGTAATACAATTTTAACAAAATATTCTGTAGAAATAAAATTTTTACAAAATTCTCTATAGAAATAAATTTTAACAAAATTTTCTGTAGAAATAAAATTTTAAGATAATTTTATATAGAAAAAAATTTTGACAAAATTTGCCATAGAAATCAAATTTTGATAAAATTTTCAATTCTAATAAAATCTCGAGAAAATTTTTTATGGAAATAAAATTTTGACAAAATTTTCTATAGACATTTTTACAAAATTTTCAAAAAATTCTATAGACATAAAACTTTGACAAAATTTCCTATCAAAATACAATTTTTATAAAATTTTCTATAGCAATAAAATTTTGACAATATTTTCTATAGAAATAAAATTTAGACAAAATTATCGATTCAAATAAAATTTCGACAAAATTTATCATGGAAATACATTTTTGACAAACTTTTCAAAAATTTGTATAATAATAAAATTTTGACAAAATTTTCAAACATTTCTATAGAAACAGAATTTTGAAAAATTTTTGATAGAAATGAAATTTTGAAAAAATTTTCTATAGTAATAAAATTTTGACAAAATTTTCTATAGAAATAAAATCTTAACAAAAGTTTCTATTAAAATAAAATTTAGATAAAATTTTATATTAAAATACAATTTTGACAAAATTTTCTTTAGAAAGTAAATTTTGACAAAATTTTATATAAAAATAAAATCTTGATAAAAATTTCTAAGAAATAGCAATACGTTTTTGACAAAATATTCTATAATGATAAAATGTTGACAAAATTTTCAAAAATTTCTATAAAAATAGAATTTTGACTAATTTTTGATAGAAATGAAATTTTGACAAAATTTTCTGTCGTAATTCAATTTTGACAAAATTTTCTATAGAAATAAAACTTTGACAAATTTTTCTATAGTAATAAAACTTTGAAAAAAATTTCTATTGCAAAAAATTTTGACAATATTTTCTATAGAAATAAAATTTTGACAAAATTTTGTATAGAAATAAAATTTTGACAAAATTTTCTATAGAAATAAAATTTTGACACAATTATTCGATAGAAATAAAATTTAAAAAAATTGATAAAATTTTGAAAAAAATTTCTAGAGAAATAAAATTTTGACAAAATTTTCTATAGAACTAAAATTTTCACAACATTTTCTAAGAAATGTCAATACAATTTTGACAAAATTTTCTATTGTAATGCAATTTTAACAAAATATTCTGTAGAAATAAACTTTTTACAAAATTCTCTATAGAAATAAATTTTAACAAAATTTTCTGTAGAAATAAAATTTTAAGATAATTTTATATAGAAAAAAATTTTGACAAAATTTGCCATAGAAATCAAATTTTGATAAAATTTTCAATTCTAATAAAATCTCGAGAAAATTTTTTATGGAAATAACCTTTTTACAAAATTTTCAAAAAATTCTATAGACATAAAACTTTGACAAAATTTCCTATCAAAATAAAATTTTTATAAAATTTTCTATAGCAATAAAATTTTGACAATATTTTCTATAGAAATAAAATTTAGACAAAATTTTCTATTCAAATAAAATTTCGACAAAATTTTCTATTCAAATAAAATTTCGACAAAATTTTCAAAAATTTCGGCAAAATTTTCAAAAATTTCTATAATAATAAAATTTTGACAAAATTTTCAAAAATTTCTATAGAAATAGAATTTTGACTAATTTTTGATAGAAATGAAATTTTGACAAAATTTTCTATAGTAATAAAATTGTGACAAAATTTTCTATAGAAATAAAATTTTGACAAAATTTTCTATAAAAATGAAATTTTGACAAAATTGTGTATTGAAAAAAAAAAAATGTTGACAAAATTTTCTATAGTAATAAAATTTTGACAAATTTTTCTATAGTAATAAAACTTTGAACAAATTTTCTATTGCAACAAATTTTTGAGAAATAGAAATAAAATGTTGACAAAATTTTCTACAGAAACAAAATTTTGACAACATTTTCTATAGAAATAAAATTTTGACAAAATTTTCTATAGAAATAAAATTTTAACAAAATTCTCTATAGACATAAATTTTTTACCAAATATTATATAGAAATAAAATGTTGGCAAAATTTTCTATAGAAATAAAATGTTGGCAAAATTTTCTATAGAAATAAAACAGAAGGGTTTTTTGTAAATTTGGTAAAATGTTCTTCAAATTTTGGTAGATTAGTTTTTAGCACGAGTGGCAACCGTGTATACAAGTCATGTATGCAATGAATACATGATTGTAAATATTTTATACAACAAAATTATGTTCTTGTCCTGTTTGCCCCACAATATCTATGCATATGAATGTTATGTATGTGTGTATGTATGTTTGTGGGTAAGTGTTAGCTTCTTCCTTTATCGATATTTGTATACCTGTGAACACCTTTTGTTAAATTCATTTATGTTTGTAATATTGTTCGATTGGGGAGGGGATTGTGTTTTTGTTTCTTTTTTTTCGCATTCCTTCATATCTCCATAGGTGTTGGTAATACTAACAAAAGGTGTATGTGCGTATGTGTGTGTTTGTGACTATGAAAACTGTTGTGTTTGGTGGCGCTGATAAATTCGTACAAAACTTTCTTCTTTTACTTCTCTTGATTTATGTGATGTTCTGAATCAAATTTTTATCGCACAATGCTAGGTGGTCGCTTGGTGTCAGTGGCAAGCGAAAAGCTAAACTAACTAACCCCTCGACACACATTGCTCGCGTTGCATTGTTCGAAATTAGTTTTTCTTTTACTCAAAGACACAGAGATGGAGGAAGAGAGAGAGAGAGAGAGAGAGAGATAGTGAGAGTGAGAAAAAAGCCACAGGGAAATATGTACACCCTCAAAAAAAATCGCTTCTTTAACATATGTTCCAAACATATTTTGCAGGAAGCACATATATTATTGCATACTGCCGAAACATTAATATGTTTGTTTTATGTGAACATATTATATGTTTGGAAGCATTTTGAGCCAAAAATATTATATGCTTGGAAGAATTTTTCCCAAACACGATTGTGCTCATTCCCTAACATACTCGTAATTTTCACTTCCACGAATTTTTTAGTTATTGGCACCTTTCTCTGTAATACAAATAATGTTGAAGAAATTATTCACTTTTATAAATTTTTTAAATTTTACCTTTCGCCTGCACGGAGAATCGAACCGGGGACCATACAGTTTGTAAGCCAACACACTATCCACTGGGCTACGTAGCTGTTATAGTCACCAGTAGATAATTATCGTTTTAAGTTACATTTATATAGCATAGTTTGCAGCGCCCACGAGCCTATGCAAACATAACATTATTTAACAGAAACATACATTTGTTTGCCACGTGGAGCAGTGGTTAGCATATCTGCCTTGCATGCAAAGGGTCGTGGGTTCAATCCCTGCTCCGACCGAACATTTTTTTTTTTTTTTTTTTTTTTTTTTTTTTTTAATTTACACATTTATATTTATACTATATTAATTTTTTTTAAATGAAACTTCGAAATTTGCGTTATTAAAGATTTATAGTCAGTAACAGTGCTTGATATAAACGAAATTGACTGATTTTTGGATAAAATATTATTTTTTATTGCAAAAATAACAATCTTGTAATAAAAAACTGTTTTTGTACAAAACTTTAAAATTTGGAAGGAATTCAAAAACTAACAAAAGAAGAACGTGGAGTCGAGTATAAACATACATACATAATTTTATAATATAAACATAAATTTATTTAGGAGTGAACAGTTTTTTACTAGCATTTAACACCATCGCTCTAAAATGCCTTTTATTTTTCTTTAATAATTCATTTTAAAGAAAATAAACTTTTTAAATTGTTTTAGCTGTAAAACTCGAACTTAATGCCCGCTTTTATATTTGATGGTGTCCGTCAACTCCTCGTGGACTACTTTTTAATAAAGAGGAACTAAAGTTTGTTTTTTACATTTTACTGTGTAATTTTTCACTATTTCCTCCTTATTTCAGTTTACTGTCCCAACTCTAAAAAGAGTATAGTGGCCTTTCGTTATTTTTATGAAGACCCCTGATTTCTTTTAACGAACCAAGAAAAAAATTGTGCCCATAATGCCAAAATGATAAACAAAACACATGTCCACATACATAAAATGCTGCTCTCAAGGCGAAAACATAAGCTGTTTGTTTTTCAAATGTCTATTCTCTTGGTTCCGAATGTATATTCTCTTTATTCAAATTAAATAATATTTAGACTTAAACATATCAAATTTTTGGCCTTATCATAAAACAGTTTTCCGAAACAACATACAAGCGGCTTCACAGAAATTGTTCTCTTTTGACTCTTTTGCTGTGTTATATTGATATCTTTCGTCAACTCTCCCGGTTTCCATCACTATTTCTCTCTATACTCTCTCTGTCGCTTTGAATAAAATATCACAACATATGTATGTTTAGTCGAAATTTGTAAATTTATGTATGTTTGTATTCACACATATGATTTTTATGAAACATTCATGCCCCAAACATAATATATTCTAACATATTAACATATATGTCCCAAACATTTAGTGTTAGTTCAGGAACATTACATGTTCGCACTTAAATATATTGTGGTTTAAAATCGTGCCCGAAACACATTTTGTTTATATCGGAACATATGAAAAACATATTTTTCTAACAGTGTAGAACCCAATGCGACAGGGGAGTCTTTAGTTCAATTTACAACTTTAATGAAACAATGAATTGGAAAACCGAACAAATTGCACAGATTCAATAAATGAATAAAACAATGATGGAAAATATACAGCGCAATACACACAACAACATATGGATACTAAATCTAAAAATTCATTCATTAGCGAATTATTAATTAATTTATGCGTCATTGATATTTGTGTAGCCAATTGGAAATATCATCAAATTAAAAAGGTTAGTGGTCACATAAAATTTCATATAGAAAATGTCAGAATATGCACACACACTGGAAATATACATTCTTAAACGATTCATTATACCTTTCACCACTACTGTGGTACAGGGTATCCCAGCGGGAAAATTGCGAAGTACCGCAAAAATCATGACTTCTTAACCAATGATTTTGGGATCCTTAACACCTTCCCATATGCCTTCTCCTATCATGCATGCTAAAATGCCTTGCACTTCCTTTCTAAACAATGCCCGCAAACATTATTCTGTGCCTTCTTTGGGAATTGGAAAGAGAAGGACCTACATTGTTGTTATAAGAACGAAAATTAAATTTTTTATACTCATGATAGTTTTTAAAACACATGGACTCATTTTTTACTTAATCAAAAAAAAAAAAAAAAAAAAAACAATCTTATGCATCCATGATTAAGAGGGACAGTTTTAATCCAATTTGCTCAAATCTTGAATTCGTGAAATAGAATCTTAGTTTAGGTGAAAATAAAACAAAAAGAAGCAAACAAATTGTCTTTGATAGATCAGCTCCGCCGATTCTCTCTAGTAATTTTGACAACTTGTTTCACGGTATGAAATTGAAATCTTTTCTCATGCGAATCGTAAAGTCCAATAGGAAAACACGAATTAATAGGAAAACACGGGCGGGGCCGGCTATAAAGGGTGATTTGTTAAGAGCTTGATAACTTTAAAAAAAAAAAAACGCATAAAATTTGCAAAATCTCATCGGTTCTTTATTTGAAACGTTAGATTGGTCCATGACATTTACTTTTTGAAGATAATTTCATTTAAATGTTGACCGCGGCTGCGTCTTAGGTGGTCCATTCGGAAAGTCCAATTTTGGGCAACTTTTTCGAGCATTTCGGCCGGAATAGCCCGAATTTCTTCGGAAATGTTGTCTTCCAAAGCTGGAATAGTTGCTGGCTTATTTCTGTAGACTTTAGACTTGACGTAGCCCCACAAAAAATAGTCTAAAGGCGTCAAATCGCATGATCTTGGTGGCCAACTTACCGGTCCATTTCTTGAGATGAATTGTTCTCCGAAGTTTTCCCTCAAAATGGCCATAGAATCGCGAGCTGTGTGGCATGTAGCGCCATCTTGTTGAAACCACATGTCAACCAAGTTCAGTTCTTCCATTTTTGGCAACAAAAAGTTTGTTAGCATCGAACGATAGCGATCGCCATTCACCGTAACGTTGCGTCCAACAGCATCTTTGAAAAAATACGGTCCAATGATTCCACCAGCGTACAAACCACACCAAACAGTGCATTTTTCGGGATGCATGGGCAGTTCTTGAACGGCTTCTGGTTGCTCTTCACTCCAAATGCGGCAATTTTGCTTATTTACGTAGCCATTCAACCAGAAATGAGCCTCATCGCTGAACAAAATTTGTCGATAAAAAAGCGGATTTTCTGCCAACTTTTCTAGGGCCCATTCACTGAAAATTCGACGTTGTGGCAGATCGTAAGTCTATTCATGATGAAATGTCAAAGCATACTGAGCATCTTCTCTTTGACACCATGTCTGAAATCCCACGTGATCTGTCAAATACTAATGCATGAAAATCCTAACCTCAAAAGAATCACCCTTTATTATACCCTTCACCACTATGTATGTTATACCAACATCTTAACACCTTCAAATTTGTTGGGAGCTATATAAAGCTTTATTTTCCCATATACAAATATTTAAATATGAACCGATTTGGGCAATTTTTTTTAAATATTCACAAAATGTCTAGACTCAAAATTTATAACCTATAGACTTATAATTTAAGTCGGCTAATGACCTGGGATGGTACACTATGTTAATAAAAAAATATGGGAAACATTTTAATCTGAACCAATTTTGAGGCAACTTCGCAAAAGTGTATTTATGATTTATAGGTCGATAGCAGCGTTGCCAGAATTGTTTCACCAAAAACCGCTAGATTTGCCCAAAAAATAGCTAAAAAAAGCTAAAAAATACTAAAAAAATAGCTAGACAAAAAGCTAAATTTTTTTGTATCAAAAGTCACATTTTTGATTGAAATTTAACAAACTTAAAGGCTTTATTTCACTTAAAATGCATATTATTTTCATTTTAATTCCACTCCTGTGAGACTGTAACAATATCTAAGGCATATTAGCTCTGTTTTTTACTGGAAGTCCTTCGTTTTGTGGGAGCTACCTTCCCAACACCTCTATTTTATTTACTTGTTATTTTAAAATATTAAATAATCGAAGCATGCTTTGGATTTGGTAAAAAAAATGATTTGCCATTTTTTTAAATAAAATTTTAGTTTGGTTTTGAAATTGTGAGATATTCGAAATACATTACTTTTATTTAAATTGTAGAAAATGCCATGAGCTATCAAAACTTCTTCATGAGCTTTAAAAAAGTGCTAACGCCAACTTAAATTTCCAAATTCAGACTCGACTTTAAGTAGAAATTATTGTATGTATACGTTTTTAAAATAAAGTGTTGAAAAACATCTTCTATTTTTGAACGCTATTTTGGTTTGTGGTTAAGATTCAAAAACTCCTCACATTTAAATACTATTTCATTAATTCTTCGTTCTTTCATGAAAACATACCCATTTTTAAGTTGAATCACTTAATTATAAGGACAGAACGACTTTATCGTCTTTTGGACAAGGAAAAGAGTTTATATAAGAGAAATTCACAAATGCTATTATAACCAAAATTCGCGTTCGTATTTTAAGGAGATGAAATCTTTGGCCTCACGACAATAATTTTTCAGTGCACAAAGCAATTCACATCTACTATTTTAATTTAGTAATATCGCAATAACTTTAGAATATTAAAAAGGATAAACGAGTCAAATGCTAATATTCCTAATAATTTACTGACAGTTTATCTAACAAATTTGTATGGTAATAGTAGATTTAAAGTTTACGATAACTTTTATGAATACGATGAAAAAAAACTTTACAACAAGGTGTATTTGCTACAAAAATGCCCGCATAATGGCTGGAATCATTATTAATGTTTCAACTGAGCTTTGAAATATGTGGAAACCCTTATTCTTGCAGCAAGGCTTAGATAAAAACGCCGTTTTATCCATATTTCAATAGAAACATGTCGAAAATAAAAAAGCCAAAAATAGCTAAAAGGGTCATAAAAAAAGCCAGAAAAAAAGCTAGAAGCTAAATGCATTTTTTTCCCGCTAAACGTCTTCAAAAAAAGCCAAATCTAGCGGGAAAAAAGCTAAATTGGCAACGCTGGTCGATAGATATGTATTAGAAATAAAGGAAAATTTGAGTCACTTTTACAAGTGATTTTATAAGGAAAATGTGGGTATTTTTGTCATTTTTGCCCAAATCGGAAAAGCATATATATGGAAGCTATACAGAAATCTGAACCGATTTCAACCAAATTTGACATGTATACTTAGTATTTTAATTCTACTCCCTGTGCAAAATTTCAAGTAAATCGGACTACAACTTTGAACTCTGTGGTCATATGACGAAAAATCGGGCGAAAGATATATATGGGAGCTATATCTAAATCTGAAACGATCTCAATAAAATTTAGCACACTTGACTACACTACTAATTGTACTCCTAGTGCAAAATTTCAACCAAATTGGGCTAAAACTCTGGCTTCTGGGGCCATATAAGTCTATATCGGGCGAAAGATGTATATGAGAGCTATATCTCAATCTGAACCGATTTCAATCAAATTTTGCACACTTGACTATAGTACTAATTGTTCTCCTTGTGCAAAATTTCAAGTAAATCAGGATAAAACTCTGGCTTCTGGGTCCATATAAGTGCGTTTCGGGCGAAAGATATATATGGGAGCTATATCTAAATTTGATCCTATTTCTTCCAAAATCAATAGGGTTCTATTCTGACCGAAAACCGGAACTTGCCAAATTTGAAGGCGATTGGACTAAAACTGCGACCTAGACTTTGATCACAAAAATGTGTTCACATACGGACGGACGGACATGGCTAGATCGACTCAGGGGCCCACCCTGAGCATTATTGCCAAAGACACCATGTGTCTATCTCGTCTCCTTCTGGGTGTTGCAAACATATGCACT
This sequence comes from Haematobia irritans, assembly GCF_050003625.1. Classification (NCBI taxonomy): domain Eukaryota; kingdom Metazoa; phylum Arthropoda; class Insecta; order Diptera; family Muscidae; genus Haematobia; species Haematobia irritans. The sequence goes on along the minus strand of NC_134397.1, from coordinate 248,228,952 downwards.
AACTTATAATACCCTATTCCACAGGGTATAAAAAGTTAAATTTAGCGTTCGTAGTTAACGGATTTTTTTCGGTGTAGTAATATCATATTTTCATTTCCCCTACTGTATATAGTCGGAAATAGATATTTTGTTGTGCTACGCACGGAATGACAAATTTGTTATACCCCCAATACCATTCTGTGACGTCAGGTATAAAAATGATCTCATACTCATTCTTTGTTGGCTGCCAAGCTATTAATTTGTTAATGTCTAGTTACTCCTAACTTTGGCCTTCTAGAAGACATTCTCTGTAACATATAAAAGATCCGATACCCATTATACGTTCACTTCCGACAGAAGGGAACGCGGAATGACCACAAGTGTAGCTTAAGTTTACCTTTTGGCGCCCACATCACATAAATGTGTCGTAGGCCAGTGGATGAGTGTAAGACTACCAATAACGAGGACCCCGGTTCAAATCCCGACGGAGCAAAAAAATAAAAATACACGTTGAGGTAAATATTAAAATCACAAAAATAAGATAAACTGTGTAGGAAAAGTAAGTCAAAGTAAATTCTAACGTAAAAGGTATGGGGGCAAATGTTCAGTTCATAGACAACCTTTCCTTCAAAGTATTTATTTTAACACGCTTTCTTTTATGCCTTCCTGTCCAGGCCTTTTTGAGGGCCTTCTTTGGAAGGCATGATTTTTGTACTTAGTATGAAGGCCTGATAACATGGCATCGACGACACCACTTCTAGAAGGCGTACGAATAGAAGTGAGAGGCAAGGCCTTGGTCTCCAATCCAATCCAATGTTATTTTGAAATGAACACGTAATGCAGCGCCCAGGCCTTATAGCTACCCGGACAGCACTTCCATCATCGATTCCACGTCGCTTCCATTTCCCGCTGGGATAATAAGTTTGTGCATTTGTATGTAACGCCAAGAAGGAAAAGTCTGAGACCCATCGTTTAGTATACCGATCGTCTTAGAATTAAATTCTGAGTCGATTTAGCGATGTCCGTCTGTCTGTCTGTCTGTCTGTCTGTCCGTCTGTTGATGTATTTTTTTGTGCAAAGTACAGCTCGCAGTTTTAGTCCGATTGTCCTAAAATTTGGTATAGGGTCCTGTTTCGGCTCAAAGACGATCCCTATTGATCTTGGAAAAAATCGGTTCAGATTTAGATATAGCTGCCATATATATTTTTCACCGATCTGGTCATAATTGGCGTGTATATCAACCGATCTTCCTCAAATTCCGTACATCCGAATATTTTATGAGTCTCGAACAACTTGCAAAATATCAGCAAAATCGGTTCAGATTTAGATATAGCTCCCATATATAGCTTTCGCCCGATTTACACTCATTTGCCCACAGAGGCCAATTTTTTGCTCCGATTTAGTTGAAATTTTGCATAGGGAGTAGAATTAGCGTTGAAACTATGCGTGCCAAATTTGCTTGAAATCGGTTCAGATTTGGATATATCTCCCATATAAAGCTTTCGCCCGATTTACACTCATATGACCACAGAGGCCAATTTTTAACTCCGATTTAGTTGAAATTTTGCACAGGGAGTAGAATTAGCATTGTAGCTATGTGTGCCAAATTTGGTTGAAATCGGTTCAGATTTAGATATAGCTCCCATATATATGTTTTTCTGATTTCGACAAAAATGGTCAAAATACCAACATTTTCCTTGTAAAATCGCCACTGCTTAGTCGAAAAGTTGTAAAAATGACTATAATTTTCCTAAACTTCTAATACATATATATCGAGCGATAAATCATAAATAAACTTTTTCGAAGTTTCCTTAAAATTGCTTCAGATTTAAACGTTTCCCATATTTTTTTACTAACATTGTGTTCCACCCTAGTGCATTAGCCGACTTAAATTTTGAGTCTATAGATTTTGTAGAAGTCTATCAAATTCTGTCCAGATCGAGTGATATTTAAATGTATGTATTTGGGACAAACCTTTATATATAGCCCCAACACATTTGACGGATGTGATATGGTATCGAAAATTTAGATCTACAAAGTGGTGCAGGGTATAATATAGTCGGCCCCGCCCGACTTTAGACTTTCCTTACTGGTTTTTTACTAACATTGTGTTCCACCCTAGTGCATTAGCCGACTTAAATTTTGAGTCTATAGATTTTGTAGAAGTCTATCAAATTCTGTCCAGATCGAGTGATATTTAAATGTATGTATTTGGGACAAACCTTTATATATAGCCCCAACACATTTGACGGATGTGATATGGTATCGAAAATTTAGATCTACAAAGTGGTGCAGTGTATAATATAGTCGGCCCCGCCCGACTTTAGACTTTCCTTACTTGTTTTATTTTTAAAAATGTTAAAGATATTTTCCTCAGCCCAAACAAATTTTCTTTATTTGAAGTATGTCTCAAAAAGTAGAAGGCAATAATTAGAAGCTTTGCAAAAATACTAAAAATGAACTATGCTGTGTATAATATCTTAATGATTTTGCGCCAATATTTATACCCTTCACCACTACTGTGGTACAGGGTATAATAAGTTTGTGCATTTGTATGTAACGCCAAGAAGGAAAAGTGTGAGACCCATCGTTTAGTATACCGATCGTCTTAGAATTAAATTCTGAGTCGATTTAGCGATGTCCGTCTGTCTGTCTGTCTGTCCGTCTGTCTGTCCGTCTGTCTGTCTGTCTGTCTGTTGATGTATTTTTGTGTGCAAAGTACAGCTCGCAGTTTCAGTCCAATTGTCCTAAAATTTGGTATAGGGTCCTGTTTCGGCTCAAAGACGATCCCTATTGATTTTGGAAAAAATCGGTTCAGATTTAGATATAGCTGCCATATATATTTTTCACCGATCTGGTCATAATTGGCGTGTATATCAACCGATCTTCCTCAAATTCCGTACATCCGAATATTTTATGAGTCTCGAACAACTTGCAAAATATCAGCAAAATCGGTTCAGATTTAGATATAGCTCCCATATATAGCTTTCGCCCGATTTACACTCATTTGCCCACAGAGGCCAATTTTTTGCTCCGATTTAGTTGAAATTTTGCATAGGGAGTAGAATTAGCGTTGAAACTATGCGTGCCAAATTTGCTTGAAATCGGTTCAGATTTGGATATATCTCCCATATAAAGCTTTCGCCCGATTTACACTCATATGACCACAGAGGCCAATTTTGAACTCCGATTTAGTTGAAATTTTGCACAGGGAGTAGAATTAGCATTGTAGCTATGCGTGTCAAATTTGGTTGAAATCGGTTCAGATTTAGATATAGCTCCCATATATATGTTTTTCTGATTTCGACAAAAATGGTCAAAATACCAACATTTT